>NC_056735.1:1610155292-1610235292 GCF_019279795.1 Protopterus annectens
CATTTTTAAATACTGACAGGTGACATTCTACTCCTTTCTATTTATTTGCCATGAGCACTACAAGCTAGATCTGTACTCACCAGCCTCACAACACAGCCTTAGCAGCCTGCTGGCATGGGTGTCCATGTTCGCAGCCCTCTCATCTGTAGCTGTACAGGAGATAGAGAAACATTCATGCATACCTATCCATCACATACACAGGCTGGACTTTGGAAAACACTTATTGATATTGATACTTACACACAGCTGGGACATTCCTTGTACATGCATCTTGGACCCACTGGTCCAAGAGTTCCCTCTTCCTATGCTTCAAGTCAGCAAAGTGGTGCCAGACCTGCTCACCAGTCCAAGAAATGTCAGTGGCACTGGTGAGATTATGTGTGAGATGGTCTCAGGCCTCCACTTTGTATTGGGAGCCCTTGTACTGGTCCTGCGGCAGTCTCCCTTCATGGTTTTGTACTAGGAGTTCAACCATGACCCTGGACTCCTGAATGCCTCAGCACTGCACCCGAGAGGGCACATCTTCACCAACACCAACCATAGTGCCTGCAGTGACAAGCTACAACTGGTTATGAGCTGTATTTCCACCTGCAAGGTTTAAATAGGGCTGATATCCCACCCTTTGCTGCAATTGGATGGTTTTGAATATGCTGAGCTAAGCTAAGCAACAGGCAAATCTGCTTAGCAGAGATAAGCATTGCTTAAAGGAGTAGATGCTAAGCATTGCTTACCAGTGTGCAAATCCACTTACGCTAATTATTGCTAAGCATACAAATTTAAGCAATGCTTACTCCAGCTAAGCACAGCTGAGCACAATTTAGCACTGTTCACCTTTCATTTTATGGACTATCATTATTATTATTAATTATTATTATTATGATTATTATCATTGTATGTGCTTTCATTATATTACATTCATTTGTGGCTATACTGTATGGGACACTTGTGTACTACACTGACACCTCACATTTGGACCTGCTACACTACCCTGGTTAACAAATATATGTTATTCACTACCTATTTCTAGAAAAAATATACTTTTAGTGCTGTTTTCACAAATAAAAATGAATGGCCTGCATTGGGGCTCGAACCGTGATGCATGCTAAGCAAAAGCTCTAAACACTACGCTATTGCACTTTGACTATTTTGGCTATATAGTTTTATTTATCTCCTTCAAATGTTTAAGCTATGCAATGCATAGCTGCATGATGTGCACACCTGCTCAGCTACGCTTAAACTTTATTGGGGATGAAAAAAATAAATAAATGTGTAACATTACTCTTATAAATGTAGAAAGCTGCTAGAATAAATCAATTTGTTAGCATACATTTTTTGAAGGATATAAGTTATGAAACTCTAATGTATGTCACTATTTAGTGACTTCAGTCCTTAGATCATCCCAATGATTTGCCAGACAAGAGGAAATTTTATGAGGGAAAGGCCAAAAATATAAGGGAGAACTCTGGACATTCTGCGAAAATCTAGGCAGTTGAGAGCTATGTTGTACGGGGGCTGTGTTTCTGTATTTTGTCCACAGACACTGTTATCTTGTGATAACAGTGTCCACGGACACTGTCAGTTGTTTTAAAATTGCCATACGGCAATTCTAGAGTGTAGGGGGTGTGTGTACTGTGCGTGCACTGCTCAGACACGTCCCCTGCACTCACTCTTGTTTTGTGGCTATGTAGTGTAGACAGTAGTGCGCCCTCATGAATATGCAAAGCACGCTGCTGTCCTACATGGCCACAAAATGCTCCTTGCAAGAATAATACTATTCTTGCACGAAACTTGCTGAATCCCAGGGCCACATGTTGCCCATAGTTTGAATAGGAGTTGTCTTGTTTTGGTAGTATTATTATTAAATCCCTCATGTTTAGGATATCCTTGTCGGTTTCCCTTATAAAGCCTAGCACTTTGTAATTCTACACTCATATTTACTGCCACAGCACATACATCAACATATGACACTACAGCAGGACCTTTACATCTTACTGCAACCAAATTAAGGCACCTCGGTTTATTCTCTCCAAAGATTTTAAACAATGCAGATCAAATGGCAACTTCTAAGGAATGGTATACCACTGCATTTTTTTCAAGGTGTTCTTCTTAATGATGCATCTAATTCAGTCTTCAGAAGAAAAAATGTTCAGTGCTAAACTCCTCCTACATATTTATACAAAGGAGAAAAAGTCCCCAGCATTGCACAGTACAAAAGAAATGAATGTAAGATAAATAACATGACATCAGTTGTCATTTAACCTGTGCACTCAAGCAATGTTCCTCATCCTTGCCATTAAGAAATGTTTTTGTTCAAATATTTCTCAGAAAAGCACTTACCCACTTAGCAAGAAGACAGGAACTGCTGGTGTATTGTTAACATTGACGAAAATGCAGAGAAATACACAACTGCTCAGTTTGATTAAACAATTTTGTTAGCATCCTCGAAAAAAAATAAATCAAGTCTGACAGACTTCATGGGATTACTAAATGTCTTCTGCTATGTAAACATACATGCTTTGTTTTCTGCTATAATAACATATTTCTTTTTTAAAACTACTAAACCACTGATACAGAGTGGTAGTTTCATATCTGCATCATTACAAAGACAAAAAGTAGTCTGCACCTCTTCGCATACACACAACCACACACACACACACACACACACACACACACACACACACACACACACATGCACACATGCACACACACACATATATACAGATACAGATGCATACACTCACACATACAAAGATATACATAGCATTGCCTTTACCACTGAAGATATTTGTATATGATATTTTGTTTTCCTTTATCCTTTCCAACATAGATATTTCATAGAAAATATGATTTGCAAACTGATATATAAGCAAAATGTTCACAGAAGTGAAATAAGTCATTTCCTGTGGACAATTTCTGTTTTAACCTAGTCATGTGTAGCTATATTGACATCTGAATTTGCCTGTAGGGCTAAATGGGATTTTTCAGTTTACAAATGAACCACAGTCATATATTCCTTTCTTAGGCATCTTGCTCCTTCCAAGGCAAAAAAAAAAAATGATTGCTAAATGAGAGTTATTAAGGAAATGTCACATTATTCAGACAGCTAATGTCACATTATTCAGACTTTTGAGGTCACATTATTCAGACAGCTAATGATTTGGATTGTTTGCCAGATACTGTGAGATTTAGAATTCTTAGAAACAGGGATTTTGTAAGCTGTTTTAACATGAAGAGGAAGTCAACTAGACAAAAAAATAAATAAATAAATGAGTTTTATGATTTGGCAGGGTCATACACAAACACTGATCAATAAATTAGAACAGCTAGGTATTGATGTACTCCTGATAAGATGGAAAGCTGCATGGCTTACAAATAGGACATGGGAAGTATCATACAGCAATTGGACAAATTAAATTCTTTGTTACAGTCAGGGTGTCCCACAGGGCTCTGTCCTAGTCCTATACTTGTTTCAATTGTGTCTTTCAGATTTATCTTTTTTATCTGAGGTGTTCTATAATCTGTATGTAGATGACTTGAATTTGGGTAAACTGATTAAATGTGTTACTGATAGGGCATGTCTGCAAAAGAACTTGACTAAATTGGCCATTTGGGCACAGGAGAATAATATGCTGATAAATATATCAAACACTAAGCATATGAGATTTGGGAGACATTGATTGAAAGGTGAATATTTAATACAGCACATAGTGATTGCAACTGTAGATTCATTTAAGGACCTGGTTATATGGGTAGATCCAACTTTGAGTTTTTCTGATTTTATCAACCAATTGCTTAATGATAGTTATAGAACTGTAGGTTGTACAAAATGAGTTCTAAAGTCTAGGAAATCAGAAATGGTGAAGTCTTTGTTTGATAGAGACATTAGACCCACACTTAACTATGGAATAACAATTTGCAAACCTTATAAGTAAACAGGCATGAGTAAACTGGAAAGAGTGCAGAAGAAATATACCAAGGGCATCCATGGATGTGAAAATGTACATTATTATGAAATACTAAAATATCTGAAATTGCACAGTGTCACATACAAATATTTAAGAGGAGACCTTAGTCAGGTATATAGGGCATTTAGAGACAACTACCTCTGGGAATGTTTGGGGTTATCAAAAAGTACTAGAGAATCATCAGACAACCTATGTAGAAGATTCTACAGAAATAAGAAGTGTCTTAACTGGTTCTCTCACAGAGCAGCTGATGCATGAAACAGACTACCAAATTACATTAAAGCAAGCACTAGTTTAGATATTTTTAAGAACAGCCTGGATGCTTATTATGGGAACAAATGTTTTGTTATATTTTCAGGCTAGAAGGGTATTAATGCCCATGTCTGAAATATTTGTATGCATGTATGTATGTGTGTATGTATGCCCAGGAATGCAAATGCAGGAGGTGTTCAAATGGTGTGTGGGGGGGTACCATACCTGAAGATGCCTTAACAGTTTATTACATACAACGTGGTATACAGAACTTATTATTTTGAGCTGTGTTAAAGTGGTATACTGCACTTGCTATAACTTTCCATATGTGGCATCCTGGAGGCAGGCTGTTAGGCAGCAAGACATTTCCCTAACTGTATATTTGATTGGGGACAAAAGGCCGAAGTGACATACAGCTGCAAAAAATATGGCTGTCACAAATTCAGTGCAGGTACAGAGGACCATGAAGCACCATGTCCACAGCTTCAATAAACAAGTGGACAGGAGGGGAATAATCCCCATGGCACCCATGCACTTAGAGGCAGCAGGCAATATGGCAGGTATCAGCAGCAGAATGTCCCATGGGTATATCACTGGCAGTGAAAATGTGGTATACAATGGGAAATGACTTTATTAATGGTATGTATGGACCATTACCCTGTTCACAGTGTCCAGGAAACACTGCAAAAACATATACTGGAGCACAAGTTTGTCAAGAGCAGAATTTATGATTTTCTTTATACCACAGCACACAACACATATTACTTCACCTGCCCGTATCCACTTTATTAAAGCTGTGGGCATAGTGCTGCATGGTTCTCTGTGCCTGTAGTTAATCTGTCACAAACATATGGCTGTGCAGCTAAATTTTACTTCAGATATATGTCCCCAACCAAATGTTCTGCAAGGAACTGTCTCACTGCCCAACAGCCTGAACGTGAGTCATTCCCCTTTCTGTAGAAAAAAAACTAATTCCATTCAGTTATACACAGTATACAAAACATCTTTGCACTGTGGGTGTCATATAATATACAATAAAATATCAATATGCGCATTCCCATTAGTTGAAGTATAGTCAGTCTTTCCAAAACATGACTTATTTATAACAATAGGTCCCATTAATGGCATTGGCTTTGGAGTTTGTAAGTCACTATATGATTGGCAAGTGACATGTATTTTAAACTAGAGGGCTGTACTGAAATGTTCTGATCCTTGTCAAGAAGGGGTCTATATTAGCTGAGCAAAAGCCCATTTACGCGAATACGTAAACGTCGACACTTATTGTGCGAAACAGACTTATAGCGAACGTACAAAATCGCGATTTCAGAAATGTTGAATTACCATGGTTGGCCCGTCTGTGGAATAGCTGTATAAGATAAGTGTTGGATAGTTACGGACTTTAGGGTTAGGGTGCGGGTTAAGGTAAATGCATAGATAGGTTATGTATGTTAGATTTAGTGTAGGGTTAGGAGTAGGGTTTTGTTAAATGTATGTTTGTGGATTATTTATTTTGTTTGGATATCTATGTAGGGGAACTGTGCGGTAGTTACGGACCTTAGGGTTAGGGAGGGGTTAAGGATAGTGCATAGATGGTTGTGTAAGTGGGGTTTACTGTAGGGTTAGAAGTAGGGTGTTTGTGCTTAACTTTAGGGTTAGAAGTAGAGTTTGGTTAGTGTATGTATGTGCTTAATTTATTTTGTTTGGGTAGGTAGTATGTAGCGGGTGGTGGGATTGGCCGAGTATGGCAGTTCGACATTTAAAATTTCACGGTATAGTGGGTTCGGGATATCCGCGATTCGCGCAATAGATGTCAGGGTTTTAGTATTCACTTAATAATATTTTTGCTCCCGTAATATAGACCTGTCAAGAAGTACTGGCTTCATGTCACTAAACCCAGAACCAGCAAGCCATCATGGAGGCAGTCATCAGTTATATTAGCATCAGTAGTGATTATGCTCTGTTTTGTGGAATGTCAGAATTATTTCAGATTAGACATTGGGTGAAACATACATCATCTACCCAAGTGGTGAATGAACATTCTCTAACATGATCTTAATGTACAGGTACAGCCTAGAAAAAAAATACATTACTCCAAGGCAAAATATTAAGCTACCATGAAGCAGGGACTAAAAAAAGCAAACAGTTGCCATTTTTACATACTTTAAATGCAGATTTCCTGTTTAGGGAGCATACATTAATAATAATAAAAAGGTAAAGAGAAAACAAATAAATACTCAACTAGCAAAAGTAATTTCAATAGAAATTACAAGGTTTTGCCTTTTTAACTTACCCCTTGCAAAGAACAGATTTTAAAAAGTTGCATTAAGCAAGGAGGGAGACCATTTGATTGAGTTTCTGAAAACTCAAAACATCAGAAAAAAGCAACAAAAAACACAAAAATCTAATTTTTTATGTTTATACAGGGGACCCAGCCCCCCTGCACCCCCCACCCCCCTGCAAATTATATATACCAACTCTGAGACAGCACTACAGTGAAGAAAGGGGTCAATTTCCCAGTCCTTGCTGTACCGCAATCTCCATTCAAAAGCTTTGAGTTTTCAAAAACTCGATCGTATGGTCTCAACCATATAAATTTTGAGTTTCTGAAAACTCAGTCAACTGATAGGGTGTATATATATATATATATATATATATATATATATATATATATATATATATATACACACACACATATATATATATATATATATATATATATATATATATATATATATATATATATATATATATATATATATATATATATATATATATATATATATATATATATATATATATACACACACACATATATATATGTACACTGAAGTTTGTAAAGGAACATTTTGAGAAATGGCAAATTTACCAAAAATATGACATAAATACTACATTTCTATAGACTAACAAAATTAATATGCACACAATAATATAAAAGAAAGACAATTCTGCAAACAATATATATTATAAAGTATGTTTACAATAGCTATTAGAGATATATCAGTTTTTCATCAAAAGTCAATGTAATTCCATTTTTATACAATGTAGGGATAGAAGCTGACCTTAGAGTAGGAACAAGGCTTTAGTTAATATTAGTTGATGAAAAATATTTGCTCAAGACTTCCTTCAAGAAACATTTGGAGCAGACGTCTCAGAAGGAAGCTGAAGCTTTAAGACTGAATGAGTTACTTTCCCTGTAATTTAAAGCTTAAGACAAAGGAGGACTGATTTCCACAAAGCATTTTTTGTTGTGTCTGAAGTATGGTAGTGTGATTTAAATCTAAACATAGATGTTTTTTATATATTTGTACCAGTTTGTAGGGAGGAAGGTTTCACATTTCAGAAGGTTATAGAACCTAGAAGAAGCTGTGTCCTTTTTTACTGGCAACCAGTTTGCTCTATGTAATATGGTACAGTTACATTCATTATGTGACAATAGTATAAAAAATCTGCATATTTTATTGTCGGTAAGTTAGAGATTAGAGGCTGAAGCAATTAAGGGTAGGACATACTCAAGATAGGAAGGTAGAATGCCTTTGTCAGTTGCTGTCCTTTTATCACGAGTGAAAATCTAAGATTTTCAAAATCCAGAACAAATGGTCATGCTACACGATTTTCTAGTGTTATCAACAGATAGATTGGCATTTTACCTTGTGCAGTATATCACTATTGTGGATGTATTGCTGCTAAGTCACTTGGAAGTATCCACTGAAGTACATGAAAGATTTATCTACCACTTTGACAATGTTGTTTATATTGTGATTTCCTTAAGGTGTGACGGTTTCTATGTTGTGAAAATAACTAGGAAACAATTGCATCAGATTTATAAACAAATATTGCCATACATAAAAAAATTCAGCCAAAGCATACCAAAAGCTTGCAACCATTATTAAAACTTTATTATAAAATGTATTATTATTAAGATGATTTCTGGGTTGGACCATCAGAAACAGAAAAAAGTGTTATGAAAGCAAATAGTCATGAGTCTTGATTAGATGTAGATAATAAGTGTATTTTTTGACTTATTACTGAATAGCAAATTAAAATATAAACTGGAGAAAGGAAGAATATGTGCTGAAAAGGAAACTGATTAATAGACTGAAACAATATAGCAGCTAGTATTTAACTGATAATTGTATACCATTGTGGGTTAAAGCAAGTAGAAGATCAAACTAGATGTTCTTATTAGAGACAGAAATCTTGACAATATTGTGATAAGGGCATGGAGAAGACTGTTGGATATTTTGGAATAAACTTGGTTAGTGATATGTACTTAAGCATAATATTTAGAAGAATATGTTTGTGTTGTATTAAAACTAATATTCTGAATAGGAATAAATGCTTAAGACACATAGAAAATAGGAGAAAAGCTATGGGGCAATACCCAGAGTGGAAAACATTAATTTGTTTTTATTGTAGCTGTTTTTATATTTCAAGCATGAGCAATAATGCCCTTCAAGCCTGTCAATATACTAAAACATTTATCTCCATAATAAGTGTGTCAAGGTTGTTCTTAAAATATCTAAACTAGTGCTTGCTTTAATTTAATTTGGTAGCATCTGCTACGCTATCAGAGAACCAATTAGTACACTTCTCATTCCTATATAATCTTTTTTTAATTTCTCCCAAATCTTTTGCGTTTCTAATATCATAATGGGAATGGACCCCATTCCTATGTCAAAGTATGATTAAAGTTCATGAAATTAGTATTTGTTTCAGTCTTTGATGTCAGCTAGAAGTGCTCTTCACAACACCCGGAATGTGCCCAGTATTGACTTCTTCTGCAATTCATACGGCATTACATGTATCAGTAACATATCTATGTACGACTGTAAATTCTTTTTGTATAAGACCCATTGTTCCTACTACTATTGGAACTCTCTGGGCATCCTTTTCCACACTGTCCTCATTTCTGCCTGCAAATCCTGGTATTTTATGACTTTGTGCCTCTCTGTACATAAGTCACTGGGTATAGCAATTTCAATGACCAGTGCTACTTTTGCCTTCTTTTCAGGGTCTACTATATCTGGTTGCTAATGGGTGATCCCATGTGATATAAACGTCATCATTTTCTATAATGGTTTGTGTCTCATGTTTTGATTGCTGGTTAGCTACTTCAATATTATAATGTTTGTACAGTCCCCATTACAACAATCTTGCCACATTATTATGCCTCTCAGTATACATTCCTTCTGCTATTAGTATGTCACAACCAGCAACAATATCTGAGGCGGTTTTCAATTCTGTTTTACAAAACTTACATTTGTCTTTTTCTCCCATATGTTCAATGGAATTTGTAAACCAACATGTACTTAGTCCACTATCTTGGGCCGCCAATATTAACCTTTCGTCTTTTGGTTTAAAATTCACTTCTCCTTAACCATTCCTATGTTCGAGCCTGATCAACATGAGGTTGTTCCAAGAGTTTTCTCTACTTGCAACTATATTTATGCATTTTCCACATTTCTTGCCCTCTCATCTGATCCATCACCTTATATTCTTTCTTTTGTTTTTTGGCACACTCAGTTGCTGCCCGATTTTTATCACTTCTGGTTTGATTTCCATTCATACTTGACACCAATATGTTTCTGTGAAACTAAACAGAGAAGCCATTTTAGACTAACTCTCCTCATGTTTTAAAACTTTCGATATGTTTGAGTCTTGGGAGTTCAGCAGATATGTATGCAGTCTTACAATTGCAGATCTATACATGTAACCAATTTCAAGGAGGGTCATGCCTCCTTCAGAAACAGGAATATATAGTCTTAGTATACAATGATTTTTATAAGTCATTTGATGAGCATGAAGTATCTTTCTTGTTTTCTTGTCTAACCAATCCAACACCTTTTGAAGCCAGTCAGTCACTCCAAAACTATAGGTTAGGACAGGAAGTGCAAATTGGTTTACAGCTTGGACTTTGTTCCTAGACATCAACGCTGTTTTCAGTATTAATTTTATACTTCTAAAATATTCCTTACTAAGTTTTATTTGTATTTGGTCATATTTTATTGTTGATCCTTCATCAATTCCCAAGTATTTATACATTCCCTCTTGCTCTAGTTATTTTATATTACATTCCTGTCCCAGGTTGATGTTTTCTTGGTGATGCAGCTTTCCTGCTTTAAAGGTTGCTTTTGCACATTTATCAAAGGAAATGACATTCTTATATTATCTGAAAAAGTTTGACAATTTGCAGTTGTGCTTCCAGTTCCTCTTCTGATGAACTATACGGTTTTAAATCATCCATAAAAAGAAGATGAGAAGTCTTTACACTTTGTTCTTTTCTGGAAGCCAGACCGTAGCCACGATTTAATCTAAGTAGACAGCTAAATGGGTTAAGGGCAAGACAAAAGAGCAGCAGTGACAAAGAGTCACCCTTGGAATATCTCCCTTTGAATTTTTATCCCTAGAATAATAATTTGTCCTTTATTATGACTTAACTGAAAAGTGGTTTGCCACTGTTTCGTGGTCTCTGTAATGCAATCGATCAGTGTAGGGTTCATTTTATGCATTTTAAGCATTCTTTTATCCATGAATGCGGAATACCATCAAATGTTTTTTTGTCGTCTATTCATACCATACTTAGATTCTTCCCCTTTCCACAGTTCTTCATTATGACTTTATTTAACAACAAATGATCCTTTGTTCCATATGATTTTCTTTTGTTACCCTTTTGTTGTATTGCCATGATTGAGTTTTCCTCTTAATGACTATAAACTCTGTCTGCATCAATTCCAGCGAATAGTTAATACATCAATGGAAGATAAGTTATTGGTCTATAGTTTTTAGAATGGCTTGCAGGTTCACTGTTAAGAAGGAGTATTGTTTTCCCTCTTGTTAACCAAACTGATGTCTGTTCGGGGTGCCACATAAATAGTTCTTACTCATGGCTAAATCTTCATATAAAGATGTTAATACTTTTAGCCAAAAGATAGGTACTGCATCTGGGCCTGGGGTTTTCCAATTAAGAGTTTTTCTTAACTTTGTTTCAATCTTTCTGTCAGTTACTTCATCTCAGTTCATATCCTGTGCATTTGAATTTCTTATTCTTTCTTTTACTTCTATCCATTCAGCATCTTTGTATGTTCCACAGGATCTTCATATATATTTCTCCAAAATGTATCTATTTATTCTTTATTGGTGGAGTTTCAATTCCTTTTGCCTTGTTTCCCAATTCTCTATAAAACTTTTTTGAGTCATCAATAAATGGTTTATTTTGTATTTTTCCTTTATATTTATCTGCATCTCTTCTACGTTTTGCTACCTATGCTGATATTTTAAGTTTATTATTTCTAATAGTGCATGATAGATCCTCATCTCTTCTGATACTGCACATTGCTTTTATCATGTCTATCTTTCTATTTTTATTAATCTGTTCCCTCTTCTATACTCTTCTAACAGTGATACTTCTTGTCTTAATTACTTTATAGTTTTCTCTGTTCGAAACTTACATGACGGCATTTGATTTCTCATCTTCCTTTCCCTTACTGCTCTGTGTTTATCTGTTATTAATTTAGCTGCACAGTAATATACCATTTACTTCTGTTATATGACATGAATCTCTATGAACAGTCCTAATTATTGTGTTCAGTTGTTTTATCAAGCTTCTAAGTTTTGGGGTTTTATTGACTTTCTGTAGTCTATTTCTTGCATTGATCTTAATATGTCTGTCCATCTCAATTAATTCAAGCAACTCTTCACTTAGATAATTTTCTTCTAAACTGAAGGCACATTCTTTGTTCTCCATTTCTTGCAGGCATTCTATAGAAAGTTCCAGAGCATCTTCCTGTGCCACATTCTTTTCAGTTTCATCCTGTGTCATCTGTTCCTCTTTCATATTGGAACTCATTGGTCTATCACTCCACAACATTGACTGTGTCAGAGTTGCCACAGTTTCCTGTTCTTTCCCTTGCTGTATAGCTCCAACTGAACCTTTGTACTGGTTTCATTTGGAAGGCTCCAAAGTATCTTCATATGCCAAATGATCAGATGTTTCCCACTCTACTGGTATTGCCTTAATATGGGGATCCATTGCTCTATCCTGCTTTGTGTTATCAAAGATAGATTTTCTACACTAAATCCTTAACTTTGCAGGTAATCCATAACCTTAGTTTATATTTCTTTAACTTCATTACTAATCCTTTTTTTCTACTTTTCTCTTTGTTTTCTTATTTTTGTATTGTAAACTTTTCCATATATAGATGCATTTCCCTGTATTTCTCTTCAAATATCTTTGGTACTGCTCTTTTTGCATTGATTAGTTTAGGTTTATCTTTTGCACAAACATTGCATAATAATCTTTTACATGGGTTGTCTGAAGATTCTCTACTACTTTTTCTTAACCTAAGACATTACCAGAGTTTGTTGTCTCTAAATGTCCTATACACCCAAATAAGGTTTCCTCTTAAATATCTATATGAGACACCGTACAACTTAAAGTTTTAAATCCATGGATGCTGTTGGTATATCTGTGCTATACTCTTTACAATTTACTCATGCTAGTTTTCTTGTAAGGTTTCCATGTTGTTATTCCATAGCCATTTTTGCGGCTAATATAACTAACAAACAATGACTTTATCATGTCCAGAGGTGTAGAGGCCCAACGCCGCAGGTGGATGGACTCATAACACCCCTGGGTGGGCATTAATTACACATTAATACACACCCTGGAGGACATTATTGCACTTAGAGAATGGGCTGTCTGTAAAATTGTTGTGTTTTACTTACTTTTTTTAAGTACTATATTATTTTTTATATCTTTTTGATGAAAAATAGTTTCTCCACCTAATGATTCAAACCTTCTGTAGTATGTGTTAATGGTGTTAGAGGAAGTATTTTACATCCAAAATATATAAGAAAAATAATATAGTACTTAGAAAAATAAGTAAAACCCAACAATTTTACAGACAGCCTATTTTCTCTCTCTCATACACAGCCTCTTCTGCTTTCACACACATATGCGTATATACACGCAGTCTCCTGTGGTTTCATACCCGCATTCACTCATACAAGCATAACTCTCAACCTCTTGGCACAAAAAATCTGGGCAAAGCCAAAAATAATGGGGAGACAAAGTCCCAAAAATAGGGACACATTTTAAATATTGCTCATATAAAATTAGAAAGTTTCTAGAATAAAAGGTGTTGTATTACAATGCATTTTCTGAAACAAATAATGCCCGAAACTCAAATGCCTGTCATTATTTAGTGAATTCAGTCTTCACTGATTTGCCACAAGACTTCAGAAAACCACAAATTTTATGAGGAACAGACAAAAAATATGAGACAAACCTCTGGACATTCTGTGAAAATTTGGACAGTTGAGAGCTATGCACACAAGACAGCTCTATCTCTCTCGATCTCACACACACAGTCACTTCTGCTTTCATACATGCATTCACTCACACAAGATTGCTCTCACTCTCTCTCTCTCTCACACACACACACACACACACACACACACACACACACACACACACACACACACACACACACACACACACACACACACACACACACACACACACACACACACCGTTGATGGCCACATGGGCTATACTATCACATAGTTTGTCCAGCTGAAGGTAGGCATTTTGCAGTGTCAACCCCCCCCCGTCCATGGCATTGGTGACTGTGTCATTGAGGTCACCTGAGTGTAGCAGACATGAACCCTTCCTTGACAAAGCCTAAGTGTGTGTAATGGAGTGTGTCCAGGTCGCACATATCCTTGTTAATGTGATTCACTTGAAACTGTGTTATGACCTTCCAGAATAGCCTAGTAAGGCTGCTGGGTCTATCAGATGGATGGGACAAAGGCTGTACTCAGTCCTCCTTTCAATATGCTTCCTTATGGTGTTGCAAGGTTATGCTTGAGGTCAGGTAGGATGTATCCTTTGATGTGATAGGCTCCCATGGCAGATGTATAGCATGACTATCACATGGCAGTGGTGACCTGTTCCCCACATATAGGAGACAAGGGAGGTACTGTGCATATCCTGTTCCCGTGTTTGTGGCTGGAGATGGTGAACTCTACATTCTGCCATGTACCTTCCATGGCTGTCCAACATACCCTCGTGTAGGGCTTGCACATGGCTTGACTGTGTGCATGCACACACTCACACATCACTGTCACATGCAGGTCACTGACTGATGCACACAGCTCCTTTCCATGGCCCAGCTGACCAGCATCCCTTCAGACACACACACATGATGACAACTGTATGTCACAGCCTAGGCCTTTGCCAACCCTACACCACACCCTGTGCATGTGATGATACCTGTGCCACATCCCTGTTATCCATACCATTGATGCAGGGGCATACAAATATGTGTCTGATGCACAGGGTGAATCTAGTGCAGGTAATGGCAGTTTGTAGTGTAGTAGTGTTATACCCTGTAAGGTGCTGTCTGCTACCAATTGTCATCCATACGCATCAAAGTGCATGTACTTTTGTGCCATGATGCTTTATTGCTGTCAATACTGCTGACTGACTGTTGTCTCACAGACCGTATTCTGTTTCTTTTCCAAGTGTCGGTATGTGTAAGTTGTGGTAAGTTGCTGCCATTACAGAAGCTCAAGATGGCAGGGTGGCAACATGGATACCTTTTCATCACCAAGGTATGCATTGAACAGTGTGTGAGGGACAATGGGGTCAGACAGCATAACCTTGCATGCATACCCCTTGACACAGAAAGCTAGTCCTGATACATATCACCTGGGTGTTCCTTAGGATCACAGGTTCATAGATACAGAGAAGGTTACTAGATTACTAGATCTGGGTCCCTTACTTCACCTCCAACACAATCATCAATCAGCACCTGTTGGCCATGGCATTGCTGGACACAGGTTGGACCCCTGGGACAGATGTTTGTTTTTTTTTTCCATCCACTCAGCCTTGAAGCAGTTGATGATGGTCTGCATGGTGCTGTGTTTGGCAAGTTTGGGGAGTGCATTTGTGAGACAGAGCAGCCTCTGTTTGACAAACCTGTCTCTCCATCAGGTTTTTGTGTTGTGTCATATGTGATTCAGGCCTGTCATGCTGGTAATACATAACGAACTATGAATCAGAAAGAGCGTACAAACAACAACAAATTGAAAAACAAGTACTGCAGAAGTCAAAGTGGTGAACCAAATGAAGCTAAAATAAACAAATTTAATGAAGCACTTTTCGTCTGCACTTTTTCTGAAGAAGTTTGCATATAGTGCAGACGAAAAGCGCTTCATTAAATGTGTTTATTTTAGCTTCGTTTGGTTCACCACTTTGACTTCTGCAGTACTTGTTTTTCAATTTGATGCTGGTAATACAAACAGATTTATACTCTCATATATGAGGCAAATGTTGAAGGGCTGAGCAGAACATTGCCATCTAGGCATGCCACGGACACCTGTGGACAACTTGACCGATAACCACTGGGGAAGTACTGATTAGAGGCTGTCTGCGTGGAACAGGTTTTGAGGGCCATGGATGACCTTTGTGGGTGTTAGCATAGTCTTTACAGTTTCTGCAGATGTCTGCATAGGTGCAAAGCAGCCAGCCATGCTGCTAATGTATTGTTGTACTGACTGAGGAATATTCAGAGGTAATGTCCACCATTTGTCTGGATGTGGTCCCCTTACCTATGTGGTGAACCACATACAAGCCTATTTTGACCACTGTCACTACTTGTTGCCTGAATGCAACATTGTTAGCATGCTGAGTACCCAGGTCTGTCATAGCAGTCTGTGTGTTTATGGGGTTGCTGTTGATGTGGGAAATAGTGGGGCCATGTCCTTTCCGTATGGTATGCTGACAGTGTTGTCTGCATTCAGCTTGAGGCCAGGACCTTGACACCATTCTATACGCACATTGCAGTGTGTTAACAGCAGTTTGTGGCTCAATAACAGACTGCACACTACTTACAGTTGACACAGTCTTAGGCAGTACCCACATATGTGTGTGATGGCAGTTAGCATTCATGCCTAGATAGATATGCATCATTGGCGGCAGCAGGTAGTCACAGGGCCTTCACAAGTCTACAAATTGCACGCACATAAGCGACACAGATTGTGGTTGCCACCTTATCAAATATGGACTGTTAGACACATCTTGTAGCAATGTGACAGTTAGCAGGACATACCATGCCCATGGCAGGTGCAACAAACAGGATTGGTTTGCTAATATGACACCCTCTTTGTGTGACATTACCTTAGCTTATGCTATCTGTCATAACATTAAGGTACTTCTGATGTGCAATAACTGCTCTATGCAATTCGTAGACAACTTTAGGAAATATTTGTTGTCCTATACTTTGGGGACCTCTGTATTGTTTGAGTTGTTGTCACAGGTCACACCTTGCCAAACATGGACTGCAACCTGAAGGGTAGTACAGATGGTAACCATACCTCTCACCTCTATATATTTCTGCAGAATGTCCCTATGTTTGCCACATATTTTATTTCCATTTGTCATAACATTGTGGTTTTCTGGCAAATTGATGGAAAATCATGAAAGACTAACATTAGCCATTAACGATGGATATTGTCATATCACAACTCATACCCTCTGGAAAATGTATTTGAATGCACAACCTGTTCTGGTATCTACTTTCCATGCTTGTCACAGCAATATGTGAAGGTTGTGCTCAATGTTTGGCCTTTGCTCCACTTTTCTGTATGGCTTTAACCAGATGTCTTTCTGTGAGGCTTTAACCAGATGTCTTTCTGTGAGGGGTTGAGAGGTATGCTGGTGGCCGTAATGCAGTTACACTGCTGCAAGGGGATATACATACATACATACATACATACACACACATACCCACTCATGACCTGCTCTTGTTGAGAGTAGAACCTCTACCTGCCTAGGTTTACATACAATAGTGCTATATACATAACACAAGCACCACAAAGCTACTATAGTTTTGCAGTGTCTGCCACTACTATTCAAGTGGGTGACATTTACAGGTGCTGTTAGGATTGCCACTGGGGGATGAACAGGCCCTTAACATGGTAGAGCCATCTCAAACACACACACACACACACACACACACACACACACACACACACACACACACACACACACACACACAAGGCGGGTGATGTGAGATTACAACCCCTACCTCACTACTATTACACAATGGAGCTCACCTTCATACTGGCATGTGCCACAGGTTACAATTGGTGTGCAAATGGCTGCAGCAGGACTTTACTCTATGCCTTTCACAGTGTTTCTCTCTTTCTCTATGCCTATCTCTCTCTCTCTTTCTCTCTCTCATTTAATATCTGTCTCTGTCTGTCTCTCTCTCCCCCTGTCTCTGCCTGTCTATAATTGATATATTTGAATATGTTACCTATATATATATATATATATATATATATATATATATATATATATATATATATATATATATATATATAAATATGTATTTCTATCACACTCAACAGATGCATATATATCACATATGTGCCACCTACAGAGAGATGAGGGTAATCCTGTCTGATGGGGGTGAGGAGAAACAGTTAATGTTTACATAGCTGTCTGTATGCAAAGACATATATGAACAACACAGTTGTATAGTCAGATGTGGGTTTAGACATGGGCTGTAATTCTCTAAGTGTAGGAGCATGCCCAGTATGACCTTCAATAGTAACAATGGGACTCCATTCCAGAGCTAGCTGTACTCTGGTCCAGGAGTTTGTGTGCTACAAATGATTGGCTGATGAACCTGTGTAAACAGTCCAGCACCTCAGTGATATACTGGCTGGGGATCTCCTGGCTGTGTGCTATCCTTATCAACTGAGTTGTATCCTGGTGTGGGTACAGAGTGCATTGGACTGAGCAGACTTTTCCATAATATGTATGGTATATTCTACATAGCACTGTGATTTCCTGGTATGTCAGTGGCAGAGCAGTACAGAGTAATGTGATGAATCGCTGACAGACATTTGTTTACTGACTCCATACACAGCAGGGAAGCTATGTTACTGCACAAATTGTTCTGGTGTGCACATTCTCTGCTTGTCTAGCCAGTTGTTCCCCTTGCCCTTATATGTGTCTCTTTGTCCTTCTGTAGTCCAGTCACAGGCTTTGTCCACAGTTGCTACTGTTATGTATTTGTAGTTATGGTGTCAGTGGGGTAGAAGTCATAACATCAGGGTTATGGAATTCATGGCTCTGACTGTACTTGTTTAGAAGGATGTCCATCACTGCACCCCTACATCTGCTGTGGTCCTCAGATGGTTTGTGTTGCAATGTTATTATAAGGCTACATGTTGGCCATAGATGTCAAACTCTTACAGATAGACATCTGGACAAGCCAATATATAATAGTCAGACACAGGCCCAGACATGGGGACAAGGTGTTAATATTGCTCTTCCAAACATAGACAGTTGGTAGAACGGTTTTGTATTAGCTTGTATTTCCTTATGGGTATGACATCTGCTTCTCAACTGTCTGTCATTGATGTTTTCACATCAACCTTTATTGGTTTGCAAATAGTTTGGCAGGCAAATGCAATGTTATGACAAGCAGAATAGATATATGAGACATACGTATGGACATTCTGTGACACCCTGTCATTCCAGGGGTATGGATGGTGCCCACTGACTTGTTTTCAGTACTGACACAGTAACGTGTCAGCCATTTATATCCTGGCACTACACTGACTTGTCACAACCTGCTGTTGTACTAGGCACTGTGCAGGTTACTCCAAGTTGTGCACTGTCCATATGTGTGGCTCCCTGTCCCTCCATTGTCCAGCTTTCCTGTAGTAACAAATATTGACTTCTGGAAAATGTGTACAACTCCTACCATAGGTGTAGCTGACATGCAAAATAGTAATGAGTTTAGGAATTCACTGTTTTTAATCGCATTTTAATTGTGTTACTCACAGTATCTGGTTTCACAGTTCCAACAGGGAGCCAAGTCTGATTTAGGTGGTCATGGGATAGGATTAATATCACAAGAGGATTGAAACAAGGGGCAGTAGTGTGATAGGGAAATATAGGGTCTGTGTGGGAGCTGGGGTGGGGGATGGCATGTGAAGGAAAGCTTTATACTGCTGTATTGTATTTTAAGAGGACATTTTCCTGCATAAGCTTGCTTATGACTGGATGTAAAATGTGTCAACATGGATCTATACACATTATTAATAAAAATATAAAAAATTGTGCTGGAACATCTACATGCTGTGCTCTCTTAAACCCATCTAGTTAGTGACATACTCTGTTTACCTTAGATGGTATCTCAACACCTTCATTTTGTAGCTATGGATATGGTCCCATAAACAGACAGTCCAGTGTATATGAGACTGGTGAAATATGTTCAAGCAATCTGAAAACACTGCAGATGACAAAGCACACATCTCTAATCTGGGGGCAGATACCGAATAGGAAAATATCTATCCACACAATGTCAGTTAGACATGTACAAATTCTGTATGAAGAATATATGACAAAAGTATGAACAATAACATCAAGCTTAATAAAAATACAAGCCTATCTTTATAAAGACTTTTAAAGCTAAATTTTGAAGACAATTACACATTGCATAAGTACTATCCAAAACTAAGTACTCCTAATTATTATTAGATTTTGTAAATCAAAATAATTTGGAACAAATAGTTCAAATCCCAGGTACTGAAAAGCATCCATCATAATAACAAATATTTGTTTCTGTCCTTCACACCCTGTGTTCATGTTCTCATTCATAGATTCATAAGTTATTACTTGGCATTTGATTGAGTAGATAATTTATAGCCTATCCCATGCAAATATATTACTTATTCCTGTTTTCTATAAGGGATTATGGGGACAGACCTAGGAGCAAACTTACAATTACTCATCCATTCATCTGGGTTGTGGTTGAAGTGATAGTGAAAAAACTACTTTGTTTATAATACAGTGGAACTCTGTTCCAGTTGATAGAAATTCTTTAGAAAATTTTTCAGAGAGGTATCTATCCCTCCAGCAGGTTGTGTTTATGCTACAGTAGAGGTTTAGGTCTCTTTTATGGATCTTCATGTTATTTGATTTGCATGTATGTAAGAGGTCACATGGGTCAGGGCCATTTGGGACCTTATAGTTTGTACAAGATAACACGAATAGCTAGATCTTTACGATGTTCTGCATATGATATGGAACTCTGATTTTTGATTTTCCTAGTGAGGAAATGGGATCATTCAAGTTGCATCATGCAACAGGACAGGAACGTGCATAAGGGAATGCTATATTCTATTATGGGCTTAACAAGGAGAGGACCAGAGGGAGATAACATCCTTGGATTTGGAAGACATAACTTTGGTAATCAACAGTACTAGTTAAAATGATTTTCTAATGACCAAATCCATCATGGTCAAAGAATAGGTCACTGGCTACAAAACTGCCCAGATACCTCATAACTGTGTTAATTTCATGTTATTGTTTATTTATTTATTTGTTTATTTATTTTATTTTATTTTATTTTTATTTTGCTTTTGTTTACTGGAGTTGTCCGACTGGGTTTAGACCAAAACATTATTCAGCTGAGGCTCAGGAAGAAAAGTTCCAACATTTTGAAAACATTTTTTATTAATTTCTCTAATAAATACGGTGAGGCTCCACCCCTATCTGATAATTTTATTGAACCCAAAATAGTGAATTTAAACTGGTGCCCAAGATTTACTGAAACGTGCTTAGCTAAGGTATTAAATTCACTACCATCCCTGATGTTTCTTAGATGTTCACCCATTCTGTGCTTTAATCTTTAAATTCATTATCTTGGAGTCAATAAAATTATCCGATAGGGGTGGAGACTGGCCATATTTATTAGAGAAATTAGAGCTTATGTGGCAATTGCGCCTGAACTCTCTACACTGGCCAGGATTAAATGACAGTTTATCCATCAGTAGTTTGTTGAAGTTGAAAGCATTAAAGAGATGATGTTAATATATCACCTCATTTTACACTATATTACATTATTCCATTCTGTGGTAGTTTTATATGTATGGCCCCCTGATTATGTTTATATAGATAGGTGCACATAATCTGTAGTTTAAGGCAGATAAAATGAACTAAAGGGGTATCGAAACAAGACATTTGGTATAAATGTATTTTATGGCAGCTTAGGAATTTAAGCTATTATTATTACTATCATTATCTTTTAAGGGATTCCCAAAATGGGAATGGGCTTTATGTTAAAGACAGTAGGGTGTATTAGCTCTGAATGGTGCTATTGAATGATATTGCATGCTGTTATTGACTGTTACTATTTTTATGTCTCCTTGTATTGATTCTCTTGATATTACTTTTTAATATTTGCCCTTTAAAAAGTAAAGGAAGTGATGTCATCATTTTAATATATTTAAATGGGGAGTAAAGGATGGTAGATGAATCTGATGAAGTTCCTGTTAAATGATTGTCGGGACAAAAACGCTTATTTATTTTAATAAATGTGTGTGATTTGCCATGCATTATTCGTGTATTCTTTTGGACATGCAAATAGTAGACTAAAATGAAATAAAGAGATGGCACTGAAGAAAACATTGTAACACAGAAACTTACAAACGTGAATTTTGGTGGCAGATAAAACTTTGACTTCCTAATCTGTGTCTTCTTTACCAGTTGAATAAGCCAGTGAGCATTATTAAGTAACAGTTTATAAGTTTATAAGTTTCTTTTCACTCCCTTTGTATGACTTTTCATAACTGTCTCATGCAGCCATGGCCTCTGCTGCTGTGTTTGACAATACTACTCATTCAGATTTTGTAAAAATCTACTGCCCTTTCTATGAAATAATTCTTCCCTGAAGATCCTCTAAGTTGTCTGGACTACATCTTAAAATTATTTTCTTCTATTTTTACGTATTTCTCTTTCTTGGAAGATAATAGCCACTTGGAGTCTCCTGCTACTCCTGAGTTACCCAACCATTTTCACAATGCCATTTTTCTTCTCTTGTCAAGATTGCATATGTTATAGTATTTTATTCTCATTATACATGCCTTCTGGGGCTGAAAATGCACTGTCTAGTTGTCCTTCCCTTAAGTATTTATGTGCATTCTTTGTTCACAAAATGTGAAGCCTCCAGAAATGGTGAAGATACTCCAGGTAAGATGTTACCATTTCTGCATAATGTGAAATAATAGCACATTGTTTTCCGCTGGTTCAGCCATTTCTTTGCATCACTATATTGTGACAGTTTTCCTTGCTGGCCTTTGATTCCTTTAGGCATGCTTATATAACTGAACAGAAAATAAATGTACTACGTTTTTGGTAGAACAGAGCAACTAGTAACCAAGAGAACTTTTATAATCACAATGTGTCTTGAAGGATTTCCTGAAACTATCTATGCAGTGAAGAAATATGATTTCTCAGACTTCTCTAAGGTATTTGGGTATTTTATTTTCAGCCTAAGCATCTCTGAGCTCATCTAAACCCTGAATTAACTGTTTTTTCTTTAAAGACAGCTATTTGTCTTCTTCTTCTTTGTATGTGTCTTTGTGTGTGTGTGTGTGTGTGTGTGTGTGTGTGTGTGTGTGTGTGTGTGTGTGTGTGTGTGTGCGTGTGCGTTTGTGTGTCTAATAACTTGTGCTATTTAAGACACCTTTACTAACCTTTTCATTCATTTAAATCATGTGGCAGTTTCCACAGAGGATTAAAGCTGAAAACTGTTTATTACGTAGCTGCTTTGTGTGATCCAGCATTTCATTTCTTCAGCCTCCATGTTTCTAGCTATGTAAGTCTAGTGGGCACATCCATTAGCTATACCTGTGCTGTCAAGAACCCAGGTCAGAATCACACTTGGGCCACCTGGGCCATAGTTGTGGTCATATCTCTCTACATCACCAATGTACATTTATTGTTATTGCTTATTAATCTTACTGTCATTATTTAATATTACTCTGAATATTCTGATCTCATGACCTCTAACTAAAAATAGGTATCCTTCTCATTGTGCGCTTATTTGGTGTGCAAAAAAAGTAGAACAAATAAACAAATAATGGTTCATATAAATGTTCATTTAATTCATCAAAATTGTTAATAAATACATGTGTGTATTATATGGTAAAAATGCAGAATATATACGAATATCAGCAAAAACCTGAAAACACTAAACATCAAATCTACAAAAGATTTCAATAATTTGTCTGAATACTGGTAGTTTTTCACTGAAAATATTTTTTCTAAGATAAGGAGCAGGGTTAGGGATAAGGACAGCGTTATGGTTAACAGACATTACTAAGCTGGTTCAGGAGGACTCAAAAATAAATTAATATAGTGGAACACCAATATAAATAATCTGTACAGGAAAAAGCTCATAATTCTTTGTGAAAAAAATCCCTCTCCCATATGGCTTACATTATTCTCCTTCAAAATAAATATAATTATTGTGAAAGGCCAAATGGTATGGATCTCTAGGATAGTTTCTGAGGATGATCAATTTATGATAGAAATAGAAAAAAATCATGTATGTATTTATTAATAGGGGTTATCCTATTAGTTTGTTAAACCAAATCAAAAAGGAAATATGTAAGAAGAGAAGAGATTTATTTTTCTGTTACTTGGTGCTAGTACAGAGAGTGAAAGAATATCCAGCAGTGGTTCCTATAATTATGAACAGACGATGATTATTACTTATGGTTCTTACAGTAATGGTATTACAGAAATTATTAGAAATAATTGGAACCTTATTGAGTATGATAATAATATTAACAAGTTTTTAGGAGACCACCCATGTTTTGCATATAAGAGAATTTAAAAGAAAGGTTAGAAAGGGGTAATGCTGATTGTGATTTAATTAGGGCTGAAAGGAATAGTGATATGAGGAAGTATGTGCAGTGTCAGCAGTGTTGATATATTTTTGAAGGGTCAAGTCTGAAACTTAAGAGTAATGACTATCAGTTTAAATTACAATATGCTTGTGATTGTAATTCTGTTGGTGTGGTGTACATTACACTGTGATTTCTGCCACTGTTTTTACATTGGCAAGACAGATCAGGCATTAAAAAGGTGAATTTATTAGCACTACTATGATACAGATAATTCCAACATTAATAATGCCCTTTACAAGCATATGGTATCCTGCACTGGTAATAAGTTTAACTCATATTTTTTTGTTCTTGAGCAAGTTTTAGGTAACCCAAGACGGCATGGGAGCATATGCTTGAGTATTGAACTGTTGGGCAAACGAAGTCAGATGCATTTACACATCCAGAGCTTAATAACAAGTTATCTATTAGCAGTGCGCTCAAACTGAGAGGGCTAAACTCTAAATGTATTGGTGCAGTTAATTTTTTTTACAAATCATTTTTTTATAAATTCTGGGGTTTAATAATTATTCATATTTATTAATGATTTGTACAATATGTATTGTGCTAGGCTGACATTTTAATTTTTTTTGTTTTTTAAGTATGCGATTTTAATATTTTATTAATGGATTAACATGATTTGTCAACAATGTCACATGGTTTAATTAATTGTCCTATAAGTAGCTTTATTGAAATGTTATAGTTGTTCTGATGAAGTCCCAATTCAATGAATGGGATGATTTTGTTTATGAATAAATGTTATTATATATTTGTACTCAAGGTGCCATTTCTTCATTTTCATTTTTGTTTCAGCTGAGGAGTGACATAGCATGGGACCTCAGTTGTGTTTGGTTCCCAGTGTTTGGTAGATTAAGCCTTTTCAATCTGTCTGATTTTTTGAATGGTCTTTGAAGCTTTATATGAAGACCTGACTGCCCATATTGTCTACCTTGATTATGCTAAATCCTTTGACAAAATTCTTCAAATGGGAATCATCAAAAAGCTGTTCCGCTCAGTATGAATCATTATATTGTCCACTGGATAGCTACATTGGTTATAGAACAAACTCGTGTTCAATGTTCAATGTAGGGGTACCTTCTGTAGAAAATGAAATGCTAGTAGCAGAAATATAGAAATATCCCACAGGCTTCAGTTATATGACCCCCCCCCCCATTTGCTATTTACTTTTCAGAGGCAAAAATCAGTATCCATGCTCTGTGGATAATCATGTTTGCAGATGACTGTAAAATGGATGCTGTAGTCAGCTGTTGTCAGCACACTCCATGATAGCCAAACTCACCAGCAAAGCCTAGATCACACTTACACTTGCTGAGCAAATCATGGGCTCACCTGCCTGCTAAGAAGAGTATCACATTTACCTCCAGTAAGAGCTTATTCCTTTAGCTTATCATACTGCTGTCATTCACCTTAAAACAGTGAGCTGTCTTTCAAAAACCATGTTGCAATTTTGGTAAGTCTTTCTGTTTGGCACAACTTATCTGTCATGGCATCTCTTATAAGTCCAAAGATAACCATGTCTCCTGTTATACCCCCCTCATCAGACAAATTATTGAATGCAGTGTACTTTTGGGAATGTACATCTCTTAGCATATTGTCCAAACTGAAAGGTTATGCAGTCCTAACTAGAAAAATCTCTGGTTTAAAACACTTAAGCTAATAACCACAGAAAAGAGTTCATAATATGGACCACCAGTTGCTTTATTAAAAATATCATACCAACTGATTAAATTACACTGGTTAAGTGCTGTCTTCCCAAACCTGCACAAGGACTTCTTTAGAATAGTGCAATTAACATGAACACTGAATTATATAACATCCCATTAATGATGTCATCCAAAAATTGAAATACTTCTTAAAGGTATATTCGATTAATACATGTTGAATACATTCGTCAGTCATATAAAATGCATTTTAACATATACTTTACACACATACACACACACACACACACACACACATATATATATATATATATATATATATATATATATATGTGTATATATATATATATATATATATATATCTATATATCTATATATATATAAATATGTATATATATATATATATATATATATATATATATATATATATATATACATTAAATAAATACATAGATTAATACTATTTACAATTTTAACTGTCTCGATTCTAATATACTATCAATGGAAACAGTCTCATTCAACCCTGGAGACTTATCTGCTGCAGTAAACTGACATCTTAACTCTAACATTTCTAACTTGAGTTTCCAGGATTCCTCTCATGTTTACACAAATTTCATCTAAAACCCAAAATTTAAAATGATGTCCAGGAAATTCAGCATCATGTTTAGCCAAAGCATTTGTATATTATTATTATTATTATTATTATTATTATTATTATTATTATTATTATTATTATCATGTACATGTACATGTACATGTTCATAAATTTGCTGTGTAAAAATTCTCTCAGTCCTACCAACATTAATCCCTAAACATGTTTGGCACATAGCCACATATACCACCCTTTTAGATGTACAATTATAATAAGTTTTCTGATTAATCCACGCTCTTCCTTTTATATTTACTTTTTCACTTTCCAAAATTTATTTACATTGTGTACATATACTACATTTATACATACTGTTTTTGTTACCCCTGTTTTATACCAAACTGACAATCTGCCCTTCCAACATATTTTTTGAATTATTATCCCCTTTATATACAGCACAATCCTTGGTTCATTTCCTAGGATTGTACATATTTCTTCATTTATTCAAAATATATTCTAGTTTTGGCATAATACCTTTATAATTTCCTTCTAATCCAAATTATTTGCTGTAATAATGGCCTTGCAGGGATCATTTAATTTCACATTGCTATCACTGACTTTGAATTTGTGACCAACATAAATTCCCTCATTACTTTTCATAATTACTTCACTCATCACATCTTCAATTAACCTATTAGGGTACAGTTTAGTGGAAAACATAGCTTTTAACTTTAAGATTTCATCAAAAGAATACCATATCTTCAGAAGATATTCTGGCCGCTTGTATCATTTGTCTATTACTATTGCCTTTTTCTGATGGAAGGGATGGCAACTTGAAAAATGTAACAATGCATTGGAATAAGCGGATTTTTTAAAAATGCCAGAAATAAAAATCTTTCTACTTATATCTTTGGTAAGGCTGACATCCAAAAAAACTGATATTTTTATCAGACTAACACATTGTGAGCCACAAAAAATGATAGTATTACTATTGTAGGTCACAAATTGCTCTAACTTATCTAAATTTCTTAGCCAAAAAATACAAATATCATCCAAAAATTGGTCATAGAAGTTTCAAAATTCTCTAAACCCAGAATGAAAAAGCATTTCTTCTTCCCAATATGCCATAATAATATTGGCATAAATAGGGGTGCAAGCACCACCAATAGCCACCCCAGTTTTTTGATGATACAAAGACCCTTCAAAATAAATAAAATTATTATACAACACTGATTCTAATAAAGCAATCAAAATATTGATCTCTTATTTATCAAATTTCATATGTTTATTTAAATATTCACCAACCAAAGTCACCCCAATCTCATGGGAATAACTGTGAATAAATCCTTCACGTCAATGGACACAAAGATGAGATTATCATCATAAATAGACAGGCTTATTCAAGAAAGAAAATCCCAAGAATCTCTCAACATATAAGTATTCCTCTGAAATAAATCCTTTAATTTAAAATCAATATGCTTTGCCAAGGGGTAAGTTTTTGAGTTGGTGGCACTGATTATGCATCTCAATGGGGGTCTACTAAATCTATGTGTGCTTTGGGAATTCCAAATATTGCCAGTATTATATAATGTTTATTTATTAGCATCTTGTATAAATCACAGTCAATGTGTCCTCCTATAAACATGTCATGCAAATATTGATCTATTCCAGAATACGAAATATTAACTTCATTAATAGAAACCTCTTTATAACTATCATCATTTAATAAATTATCCATCATATTAGTATAATCAAGTACATTCCAAAAAACAATCCTCCACCTTTATCTGGCTTAATAACTCTAATCAATGTATTACTACAAACTTCGGTGAATGATTCACATTCTTCTCTAGTCAAATTATATGAATTTCTTTACTTGGTAGTACACAGTGTATATCTAAAATCAAATTTAGGCATCCTTCAAATAACTGTACATGAGAATTTAGATGGGGATTAAATACACTTGACTGATTAAATTTGTGATGGTCTACCTGTCTTGTATCTTCAAACCACATGGCCAAGTTTCATTTTCTGGTATATAACTTCAAATCTATTATCAGTTTGGCCCTTCTTGATTGCACAAAGTTCAACCCCTTCTCAAAAAGATTGGCATGTCTTTATTCAGTACAACATTGTTGTACTTGTATATTTTGAAATCATTACTGTCATTCTGAGTTACAGTAGGACCTGTTACCTACTGTTGACATGGTGACCATGTCTCCCTCTCTTCCTTCCTTAATTCTGTCCCTGGGAGTCAGAACAAAAGTTCGGACATCCTCCCCATATTTCCCTTGATTCATTAACCTCTCTGATCTGTGCAGTGGGGGGTGTTCTAAAGGAACATAATCAGATGCATCACAATGTTCTTTAATATAGTCACCATGTACTTCATTACCTTCAATTACACCAACCTCTGAAGTTTCACTATTCATCTGATTACCGTATATGGAGGATATGCTTTACCATTTTCATACACTTTTTATCTCTTAATGATTTCTTTTCTTTCCTATTTTTAATTTCTTTTCTTAAATGATCAACATCAATAAATATTCTGTTATATTTGGATATTTGCACTTCAAATAATAAATTATTTCTAAGCCTATTATCTAAATGTTCAGTGTCTCGTAGTAATGAATCCATTTCTCGAGTAAATTTCACAAGTAATTCCATACGTTTATACCTGTGTTAAGGTACACTGCAGACAAAAATCTCTGTCCCACAACTCTGTCTCTTACAGCTGCAGACAAGCAATGTTTGCCTGTTGTTTCATCCTGTGAAGGACCTCTGACTTTTCAATCAATTTCACTTTCATTGATTAAGAGCTCAGTTAATACCTGCTCCGAGAGCATAAACCTCCAATGTAAGATCAACAATGCCTGCTGGCATGATACATATCTTACCCAAAGCTTTTCTAACCTTTGGAATCAACTGGATCTGCATGTTATTCAGAGTACCTTCATGAAAACATTTAGAGCAAACCTTGATGACTGGACGTGTAACTATAAACTATAAAGTAATACCTGGGACTTATGCTAATGATCTCCTATTTGGAGGGAACTAGTCTATCCTTATCATATCAAGGATGATGTGGCTAAGTTTCTCAATAGCTGTCCAGTTCTAAGCTTAGTATAAATTTGTGAACATATGATGTTATGTACCTCATCATACTATTATTTTCATGTAAGTATGTGGGGGCAGATGCTGTGTTTACATCCACAGCCCTACTAAATATAGAGCAACTGCACAAACCAGTACAAAATCTAGAAGTGCTCTAACCCTCTCAAACATATACATCCAATCTATCTATCTGTCTGTCTATCTCTCTCTCTATCTATCTATCTATCTATCTATCTAGCTATCTAGCTATCTGTCTATCCATCTGTCTATGTCTGTCTATCCATCTATCTATCTATCTATCTATCTATCTATCTATCTATCTATCTATCTATCTATCTATCTATCTATTCATATGTGTTACTTAGAAAGCACACACAATACATGCAATGGACCAGCTGTATCACATATAAGCTTCTGTATGTGTTAATATTATGATGTACTTGATGTACAGTTGACTTCAGAGTTACACTTTTTAATTTATTTATTGTTTTATCTTTCATTAACTAGGAAACTGGACTTTTTTCAGTTATAAGCTAGACCAGCTGGCAAAGACATAACAGATAACAAATATCAATTAGTTATAGGGTAAATGCAGAATGCAATCTAAACAAGTAAAAGATAAAATGCAACAATAAAATGCAAAAGGTAAAATGTAAAACACAGCAAACAAAATATATAATGCAGTATACACCTCATACTAGAAGAAAATAAAGAAATAAAAAAACAGCAAGCAAATTATACAATGGCATGCATCATGAAATATACATAAGTAAAGAATACAATATAAAATAGCACAAATTAAAAATATACAGTGCAATTTGCCTCATGTGGTATATGCATACGTACAAAGAGTGAGTGTAGGTTAAAAAGTACATGTTTGAAATGTTGTAACTTATAGTAGTACAATTTTTCATTTATATATTATCATATGAGTTATACTTTATAAGTCAATAACCCTGTCAGTATTGCAGCTAATTTTGAGATAACACAGCAGCAGCATAGGTAGCTGGTGTGGGTCCTCCTAGAAGGCATAACATTTCAAACAGTAAATGCGTTAATGAAAGTTGCATCATCATCTCATTTAAGACTGCTTCTGTCCTTGCCATGAAGACAACACACATTACTGCCCTCCAGGTACTGTTGTGTTAGCAATTAAGACAGCTGTGTTATGCTTTATTTTCTGGTTCAGATGAGCAAGTCTGTTTTTCTTTATTGCAAAACACAATAATAAGAAGACTTTCTAAACCAAGCAAGACAGATTAAAGTTATACAGTAATTCCCCTACAGTGTCTAGAGATATTTGAAAACTAGTTAAAAGAAGAGAAGAAGGTAACTGTACTAAAAAGTGATCCTAATCTAGACTAATGCACCCAGAATTCTAACTTACTTAACAATGGTGCTTGCTTCACCAGTTAACTAGAACTAGGTTATGGTGGTATTTGCTGAACCCTGCATTCTGTTTGCAGCATTATGCCCAAATGCAGAATATTCACTGAAAAGTAAACTAGGATACTTTTAAACCTGATATTAGTTATTTAATACAATTCAATATTCAGTGCCTGCATTCAGTCATAATGTGTGTGGAGTGCAGCAGTGCACAGCTGTGCTGATCTTATGTCTTAGCATATCGCAAATCTGTATTACCCCTCATTTTGTAAAGTAACAGCTGTTCTCTAGGCAGACATCTGAGCTGTGCTGAAACTGGTCTCTGCTATTCTTCACAGAAGCCACGTAGCATAAAAAAAATAGAAATCTAGATGAGGTGTTCCTTCACTCACTTATTCATGTGTCTCATCTACTATAAACTGTTTATTCAGGGATTAACCTTTGTTTTATGGAAAATAAAAATGTGTAGTTTTGTGCTGATTAGGCAGCAGAGTTATGAATTTTCTTTAAATATAAAGTGGCTCAAAGTTCATCAAAGTATATTTGTACTTAGTAATGCCTTCTTCTACTTTTTAGTTGTTAACCAGGGTGAAGCACCGATCTCCAAGGACCTTTCTTAGACTAAGTAAAGAAGCACTGCTTGATTATGAGTTGGTCACACTTACAAAGACTAGTTAATTGGCTATTCAGTCAAATGTACCTTCAGTCAAATGTATTCTGTCTTTTTTTTGACCATTTGTACTTCAGTCACAGCAATCTTCAACATAATGGCACACAATATATTTCAACTCCAAGTTCACCATACTGCAAAGAAAATTGAATATTTTCAGAAATGGCAATCTCAGACTAAGTATATGTAAGTCTGGATTTGCAGTCATTCAGGTCCACATTCCTGTACTTGACATTGTAGGTCATGACTTTTTCAAACTGTTACCCAAAAATCTCATACACCTAGACTATCAACACACAGTTTACTTTTTGTCAAAGGGAGATCGTGTCCACTTAATTTAGTCAACTTCTTTGAGATGGTCACAGAGTCTGTGAACAGCTGGCTTTTGACCCACTTATCTGGATCTAGCCAAAGCATTTGGCACCATCCCACATGCTGGTATTGTAAATAAGCCAAAAGACCCAAAAGTAGATCCATAAAGCATATAACTGGCTGGCAAAAAGATAGAACCTGCATAGTTAAAGTATTGCCCCTGAAGAAAGCAAGAAAGTAACCTGCATTAAATGTCAGGATTGGACATGCATCCCTGCTATTTGGTATATACTTCCACAACTGCCAAGCCACTATCCCAGCTTTATGGCTAAGAAAGTTTGCTGATGACTGCAAGCTGGGCCTTTGATACGGCGTCACTACAGCAAGAACTAAGACACAAACTAACCAATGAAGTACTTAAAAAAATAGCTAAAATCAAATGCTAAAAAGTAGTATCATTGCATTTGGTAAAAATTGTTGACTTCACTTTACAATATACCTAACATCACACTCCAGACTGATAAGGTAGTCAAGGATTTGTTTGACAACACCCTCTGTTTTGACTACATGTAACATTAGTGGTCAGGAAATCCTCCTTTTCAGCACAACAGATGTATAAAGGCATCTCATCCAGGTCAGAACCAACTATAATCCCTCTGTACTGTACTCATTCAGACTAGTTACAGAGTACAATGACCCTTTGGCATTTACCTGTCCAGATTGCCTCACACACTAGACACTAGAAAAGCTCAAGCAGTGCTTAACTAAAATATTATTACTAGTTTAAAGACCTTCTTCTGCCAAGACAACCCTGAAACCCTGTCTCTATACTTGGCCTCTTATAGACTGCTATGTGAAGATCTTTGTCTTCCATTCTCTTCTATTAAAGACCCAACCCTCCTTGATCACTTACATCTTCACAATACAACCAGCCCCCCTAAATGCTAAAATTAAGGATTTAAACCTCAACCAACACAGAAACAAAACACACTGAAATGACAGATTTACTAATCAATATTTGCCCCATCTCTATAATAAATTGCCTTTATTTGTTAAACAGACAAATGCCTTTGTACCCTTCAAGACTAACTTTCATGTTTGAGAGGGTATAGACTAATTCATCCCTGACCTGACTTGTTTTATTCTTTAGAAGTGGGAGGTATAGCATGAGGGTGGGTATCAGCAAGGTCCATGAGGGTTTCTCACAACTCTCTTGCTTTGCAATTTTTATGCTGATATAATCCTATGACTTAGATAACATAAATATTCAAGACACTTCCAAAAATGACACATCTATAAAAATTCTTGATGAAAGATTCATAACAAAAATAATGACTAGTAACAGAAGAAACAAACTGTATATTTATTTTAAGAGTACAGACTTCTGTGCCTTTACAAGTAAATCTTTCTAGGGTATGAAATTGTATAGACATGGTAAAGGGACAATATAACAAAGTCAGCATAGCCAAAATCTAATTAAAATGACTGTATCCCTTGCCCCAAGATATTTAAATTCTTGATCTGAGATATCTTCTCCCGTTCTCCTGCAAAGAGCAAGCCTCTTGGAGGGGAACCATGACTTCAGAATTAGAAGTGCTGATTCTCATTGTAGTCACATTACACTCAGCAGTGGACTGCTTCAAAGGCATGCTAAAGGACCAACTTACTTATGGCCAAGAATACAAAATTGTATACAAACAAGATATACATCACTTATATGTCCACACTGGATACTTTCCAAAATTTAGCTATGCTGTGATATCCTTCCCAAGAAAATTATGAACAGGAGGAGAGATTCGGCACACCCTTGATCTATTCTATACATACCTTGAACTTGTGTGACTTAACTGTGTGGGAGAATTGCATGAACATGATAACATTTTAAAGATATGTTATACCACAAGATATCATGGTACCTTAGTTGTTTAAGACATTTAACTTTATTTTGTACCTATCCGTGCACCTTGGTATGACAACCGTGTTAGATAAATACAAGTTGCTGTCTCTTATTTTTACTTTTACAGTAGCTGTGGAAGTTCAGGGGACCTTCCTGTTTTTTGAGTTCCAGTATCGTATTACAAAATAATATCTAGTCGACTAGCTCAAGCACAGAAACTATCACGTGTCTTATTTATACGCTTTGAGTTAATCGGTAATAGCATGTCACATGGGAGGGGGACACTTAGCTACTTCTTGTGCTTTGACTCATGTCAGGAGTGATGAAATTATAAACATCTTGCTGTACGTTGTAGATGAAATTACTTACAAAACGAATTAAAATTATCACCTTCTGTCACCCTTGCAGAAAGGACTTCAATAACCTAATTGGTCTTCAAAAATCCCAATGCCAAAATAACATAACTAAACTGTGTTGAAGTCTTGTTTTGTAGAACAGCAGCAAGTTCATCTCGATGCATACAGATAAGTAACCCTGCATCCATACCATTGCCACTATTACTATGCATGTGATGTTACACATCTGGTCTACTTTCATAGAAAGTCCCCCCAGAAAAATTAATCTGTTGGTCTATTTAACAACATAGGAATTTAGAAACATAATCAAGAAGGTCAACTTTCAGAAATATTGTTTGCGAATTATATTATAAATTACTTAACCAAAGCACTGAACAACCAGTATGTGATGCATTGTGCAAGAAAAGCAATGCAAATACCTTACACTATGCTATAACTCATGGTTATAGCCTCTTACATTACAAATAGTAATTACAAATAGTAACTTTAGATGTGACTATACAAATAATTTGGTTTCCTGCTTCAAGCTGTTTTGTCCCTAGAAATATTAGATCTCAGATGGACTTAGCAGATTTCCATCAGAAAGGAATATGCATGTATTTCTTTCTTATTTAATGTGTTTTTATTGCTCGAGCATACTGTATAAAGAATGCCTGATTTCAGACATGACCAGGGAGAGTAGACTACCTGCTTGCATTACAACTGCAGTAGCATCACATATGTGTAGACAGTACTGTTCTATTACCATTCTTCATACCGCTCAGCTGTTCAGATTTTTACAGAATGTCCAGATTTTTGCCTCATATGTCTGTTCTGTTCCTCATAAAATTTATGGTTTTCTGGAAAATCATTGAGGATTAAAGTCAGTACATAATGACAGATATTTGAGTTTCAGACTTCATATTCTACAGAAAATGCATACTAATAGAACATCTATTATTCTAGCAACTTATTTTAAGTTTATGAGTGATATTTAAAAATGTTCCCTATTTTTGGGCTTTTGAGCCCACCCATTATGTTTGCCTTTGTCCAGATTTCTTGTGCTAAGAAGTTGAGGGGTATGCTTTTCACCAAACAGAAGAAAATACAGTGTCAAAAATCAAAGAATACTGGATGGAGTGTTTTCTGTGAGGGACTCTTCCACAGACTCTAGTGCAGGGATAAAACCCTTGCACCCCCACACTGCTATAACCAATTCCAGAAGTGTTCCGTCTTGGAATTTAGAAGTCAGACTTCTACATGTCAGATTCAAGTAGGTCTGCTTCAACAAATTCACCCTCAATGCACGGTTTGACTACCAAGAAAAGGCTTTTAAAGCTACCGTGCAAACAATGTGGCATATGGTCTCAGACCGAGTACAATACAACAGAGGCACAATATGGGGTCATTCTCATAACCTATGGCAAGCTGCATTCATTAGACTGAAGCCTGTCTTCAAAATGACAAAAGAACTGTCTGTGGCTGTGTTAATGATTATCAACAAATCATTCTCTGTCCTTGAGGAATGCTTAAATGATCTTTAATACAACCACTATAACCACAACTCATGCTTTTATAATATATTATGTGAATACAGTACTGTACAATATTTAATCAGTGACTAACAATAGTAAATAACATAATTCTAAATGGCCATTTGCAACTAATCAGTGGGTTTTGCTTCACAGGACATTTTAAGATAAGCTCCTGGAGATTTTCTCCAGCACTTTCAATTACTTACATCAAACAATGAATGCAGTTTAGAAAACAAAGGAACTGAAATATCAGTGCCATCACAAATTAATATATGGTAAAAAGCCAGCTGTATTATAATGAAGAAGGAAATATTCTGATTTCAGAATTAAGTCAAATGTATTTATCTTTTGCAGCTGTGAAAGAACTCATAAGAAATGAATTTAGACAGTGTCAGATCAATTTCTTCCACACAAAGCAGTAAATTATTATTTTGCACAGGTAAAAGCCAAATGCAGTCTTCAAGTTAAGAAAAAGCATGATTACTGGACCATGACAATTAGAAAGACCTTTCATAACTATTTTTGATACTGCATTAGCTAATGGAAAAAACAGACTGCCTCCAAAAAACAAAAAATGTTCTTTGAACATCAGGAAAACAACTAACTGTTAGACCGGAATTCAGAATATTCATAACATGGATAAGAGTATACTGTATAAAATACAAATAAGATGAAATAAGATTCCTGTGCTTTATTACTGCAAACTCTATCTCAAAATATTTAGATGAAGTAGTGCGTGCACCAGTTCTGACTACCTTGTAAAAAAAGAAATAGATACAAGGGTCTAAGCTGCTAAGTTTCTAGTAAACAGTATAGGCAAGCATATCTAGACATATATGTTCCTGTGTGTCTCTGTCTGTCCATCTACCTGTTTCTCTATCTTCAGCCATGACCAAGTCATCCCCCACTTCTTCTCATCCTGTTTATCTATCTATTTCTCTACATCTGCCTATCTATCTACCTAGCTATTCATCTATCAATTCATTTGTCTGTCTGTCCATCTGTTCATTCGTCTGCCTACATATCTGGCTGGCTGGCTATCTGTCCATCTGTCTACATATCTCTCCATCTATTTAACTGAGTGTGTGTGTGTGTGTGTGTGTGTGTGTGTGTGTGTGTGTGTGTGTGTGTGTGTGTGTGTGTGTGTGTGTGTGTGTGTGTGTGTGTGTGTGTATGTATCTGCATTGGTGTGTGCTTGTGTAAGATTATGCATTTGTGTGTGTGTGTGTGTGTGTGTGTGTGTGTGTGTGTGTGTGTGTGTGTGTGTGTGTGTGTGTGTGTGTGTGTGTGTGTGTGTTTGTGTGTGTGTTTGACAGTGGTACATATGTATATAATACACCTACCCAGATACATACTGTGTAAATCTATGCATATCTACACTGTGTTATCCTTATGATAATCTGAAAGTACCTATCCACTTTACTTCTCCCCACTCATGCCAGTATATAAGATGCTAACTTGTTCTAATATAGCTTATACTTGTTATCATGTGATAGGGTAGCAGTTTCCACCCTTCTACCCATCCAAACTGTTAATGACCTTTTTTTAACACTAGTCCCTCAACAAAGACCTCCTCATTTTAATTTCTGTTATAATGTCATCACAGAGCACTTCAACAAATCTGACATTTAAAACAAGCAATTATTAAAAAAAAAAAAAACAAAGCATCTATTGGATGCAATAAATTACAGTATATAATGGAAACAAAGACTATTAAAACATTAATTTAAAAGGCAATATGAATTTGCATCAAAGTTAAAATTATCATAAATACTGAAAAGCTCAAAATCTCACTCCTCACACATAGGTTTCAATACAGTAGCATTACAGGAGTCAGCTGCATGATTTACATAAGAAAAGGTCCTAGAAAATAGGTGGCCAATGTTGTTCTTATTGGTCAGTATGAAATCACCATCCTTAAAATGAATTTCACATTCTTGGCATTTTTTTATAAAAAATTAGGATGGCTAGCAACTAAATTCCTTACTTAACTATTACCTATTAAAACTTTCCAGTTCTCACTTTTCATATTTTTATAGTGTATACACTTTTTTCACTCCTCCAGGACCTCACCTGATGGTTTCACTACTGACACTTAATCAGCTCGTTCTTTCCGGCAGAATGGCAGCTACGTATTCCTAGGCTTGGTGAAAGCTCTATAACCTATTCATTCCTGCTTGAGAATCACAATCAATCCCCTTTCTCTAATGAGAGTTCAGCTGTTGGAAAGTGAACCAGCTTGCTGGTCCTGAGGTAGGTGACTCCCCTTGGGACTAAATCCATCACCCCTTGTCAGCTACTTCATGCTCCAGCTTCATTGTTTCCTGAAGGGAAACTTGCCTTGGCATATCAATTTCCCCTTGGATACTTGGTGTAAATGCATCATCACACAATGGACTCAGCAGGTTCAAATTCCATTAGGTTCATACTAGCTGTCATTCATAGGGCAAGCCAAAATTACCTCCTTCTCCCTTGCTGGGCAAGCTGGTAGCAGATATTCATTATCATCACCCCACTCTCCCTGGACCAGCCACTCCAGGTGTCCAAGGTACTAGCCAAATGTAGGTCACCTGCAATGCAGCCATGGCTTTATCGCTCTATGCTATGGAGCTGGTTAAGCTTCTATAACTCTTGAGAAAAATGCAATGCATTTGGATTTTCTTGTAATTATTCTGTGTGTTCTTACTTATTCTTGCTACAGAAAACATACATGTTAATATTTTGTGTCTTTTACCACACTTTCTGAATTCTTTATGATTTCTTCTTTTTTCTTACCTCCCTATATTCACATTCTTTGTGTGCGGTATTTCTTTTTTGCAATATTTTTTATTTATCAATAGCAAGACATAAATGACCAATAAAAAAGAAAAACAGCATGAAGAGTGTGAGATATTTCTTTTTAGTTCAAAAGATTATGCTTTGGTTTTAAGCTTATGAATACACACTTGTGATTTTAATACATTCTTTTTAGTGTGTTTTGACTACGTAACACTTTCATATAAGAATGTATTTTCTTAATTTCTTTATTGCACAGTGCACTTTCTGTCCTGTTAGCATGTATCTTTTAATTAACTAAACCTACATCTAGAAAATGTAAGTCTTAATTGTTTTCATTAACTTTGACTATTACACAAGTCATCAAGGAATTTGTATCAGTATAAGATTCTTTAAGATTTAGTAACTGGTGTACCTTTCCATAAAGTAAAATAACATCTATAAAATGAAAGCAGTAGATCATGCTGTTATATATTACAATTGATAACTAAACTCATTCTGTCATTATCAATAAAATAATTCACAAAACTAGGGGCCACTGCCATTATCCCTTGTCGCATTCCTTTACTCCTGTCTGTCTTTCAACATTCCATACTTGAGGTTCATCTCTTATACATACATTTCCTCTTCCATTTTAGTCTAGGTCTGTAACATCCCCACTCCAGTAATCAAGAAGCATGAATCTCACCACTGACACTGAAGAGGGACGTTCACTTGGAATACAAATGGATATACTCAAACCACAAATCAGAAAAAGAATGGTGAGCCAAGATAAATATGTTTAGCACTTTCATCCTTTAATACATTAAAAGTTTGTCAGAACATGTATACACTTAGTATTTCCATTTGCAGACCTCTCTGCATCAAGCACAATTTCTCTTAAGAGCACACAGGGATCACAGTCAACTTGGGGTCTGCATTTCTGCAATAACGCTCCTCACTAGCACAGCTATAGGGTTAAGTCCTCAGCTGAGTGTCCAAGCAAGGCCCTCCAGCACCCTCTGTATGAAACCAGTGCTTCATGTCCCTGCTCCAAGTATATCTCACACACACACACACACACACACACACACACACACACACACACACACACACACACACACACACACACACACACTGTGAGATTTGATTTTCAGACACACACATACATACATACACCAGGGAAAGGCTGGCACAGATTTATCTGCTGTGCCCTCCTCTGCCCAGACTATAAGCAGTTATCACTACTACCAGACACTACAAAGCCAACTACCAAAGGCTCTTGCAAGGGTACCCAATTATACTGAGTGAAATTAATATTAATACAAATGGTAATTTTGACCAAACATCCAAGCTTCAGGAGTGGCCACAGTGTCACCAATAGATATAAGTACTCTCAAAGGTTAAAACATTCTCTAAAGGACCAGCCCCAATGAACAGTTTAAATATATTTAATAATAAATAATAAAAGAACATGAAATACAAAATATATATTTAAAGTAAACACCATAGTTTCAGTCACAGGAAATATTAAAAATAACACAAATGGAAAGATTCACACAGTTACAGAAAACAATACGTAACTATTCTCATTATATTTTCCTGACTGATCTAGAGAATTACTGTTCTTACTTACTTAATAGAGCAAGGCAAGATGAAGTAGGTGAGAGATCCTTCTATTTCAGTTTCCAAAAAACAGACTGCCCTGAGGCTTCTGCATCAACTAATATTAAAACATTATTTCTGTACAGAATGACATCTCATACATCTGCTCATCTGGTTCCCATGCAACCCCCCATTGCTAGCAACTGACAGGATTTAGCTCCTACACATCAATAATACACACACACACAAGAGCATTGCTCAGATCTGGTGCAGCTTCTGGAAGTCATAAAACAATTACAAACTTCTACTCCTCCAACAGAGACTAACAAGCCATGCTTCTTACAGACATTGCATCTCTGACTTAATTCAACACTGGAGATAACATCTTTATGACCTAGGCCCAGAAATGTAATTTCTTACTATTTTCCAAAGTTAGCTGGAGCTGAGCTTAACCTCTTATCTTCTAGTATCCTCTGTTAATATATATATATATATATATATATATATATATATATATATATATATATATATATACACACACACACACACACACACACACACACACACACACACACACACACACATCTCCTGGTATAGCTGACAATACCTCATATTATCACAAGGTCTAATGTACTCCTCTATACATTATTTTAGTATTCTTTCTCCTGTTTCAGTCAGCTAAACTCTGTCCCTTGTGTACAGCTCCACTTTCTCTCATGTATCCTGCTATCTCTCAGTTATTTTGTGTACCTTTATTTCACATTACTCTCCCATCAAACCACTATGTATTACTATCCACCCATTTCTCTGTTTTTGTGCAGATAACACTCCAGCAGGAACAAAAGACATATGCTTTATCTCCTTGAATTGGTTTACATATCATTTAGTTCTTTGCCCATGTTGAAGTACTAAATAAGTTACTATGCAGACTCTCATATACATCTTATTTGGTTATGATTTCCCTGAACTTAATGTTGTCCAAGTACATACAAAAGAAAAGAAAACTGTGCCCCAGAGGGGTAGATCAGGAAAATGAATATTAAACAGAAGTCCCAAGATGAAATCCTAATGAACTCCCATGATTTATGGAATTCTACTTTCCTTGCTTAGTCTACAATTCAGTTCTCCAGATCTGTTTATCAACCATTCTCATATCCAGTTTGCTAGTGTGACTGATGGATTACATTTTGAAAACTTTTTTCAGTAGTTGTGTATAATTACCTTATCAAATGCTCTCATTAATTTAAGGTAAATGGCGCATGTGTAGTCTTTCATTGAAACATATACCTCAAATTCTCATGCATACAAAATAACATTTATCCCACTTACAAATTAAAATGTTTAAATGTTTGAATGCCACCTTTACTGTGAAGTCATATCTCACAGTCAAAATACTCTGCACTGTTCAAACTATTTACTTTAGTGAAGATCAATGATTCAGTACAAAGGGTCTTGCCAAGGCATGGTTGCTAAAAGGGGTTCATACAGCTGCAAACCAGAACCAAGATGGACCAAGGTTACACATCATTGTACAAGTTATCAAAGACACCATACTTAGAGAGAGTAAAAGTGGTTTCAGTTCAGAAAGTTCAGTTTGATAACATAGGAAAACAATCATTTTACTGAAGCCACAAATAGTTACCTACATGTACATTTCTTACCTAAAGCAACATACAGCTGTATGCAGCAAAGCGATGAACAAATCAGAGGAGTTTATAATGCTTATCATTCACTCTTGTCATAAGACATTGGCTTTGCCTTTTTTCTTCCTTATTTGCAAAGTTTTTGCATTCTTTATAGCTGTCACTTTATGTATATTACAACTAATGCAAGAGTTACCACTCAGTTAAATGCCAATGGCCCAGATTGAGTGCATATCGAGGTGACCTCTGACTTTCATGTTCACATGAGCCCTGATAACCACTGTAAATTGTATTGCATTTAGGTTTTAAATATTGAATGTATCACTATCAAACTTAATGGTAAACTGAATGGGTAAACTGATTAAATGTGTTACAAATAGGGCATGTCTGCAAAAGAACTTGACCAAATTGGGCACAGTAGAATAATATGCTGATAAATACATCAAAAACTAAGCATATGCGATTTAGGAGACATAAATTGAAAGAGGAATACTTAATACAGCACACAGTGATTGAAACTGTATATTCATTTAAGCACCTGGGTATATGGGTAGCTTCAGCTTTTGATTTTTTTCTAATCATATCAACCAACTGGTTAATGATAGTTAAAGAACTACAGGTTGTATGAAAAAATTATAAAATCTAGGAAATCAGAAATGATGAAGTCATTGTCTGTTAGCTATATTAGACCCACACTTGAGTATAGAATAACAATATGGAAACCTTATGAGAAAACAAGCATGAGTAAACTGGAAGGAGTACAGCAGAAATATACTAAGGGCATACATGGATGTGAAATTTAAGTTGTTATGACAAACTAAAATATCTGAACTTGTACAGTGTTTCATACAGATATTTAAGAGGAACCTTATTCAGGTATATAGGGCATTTAGAGACAACTGCCTCTGTGAATGCTTGGGGTTATCAAAAAATAGTAGAGAACCATCAGACAATCTAAGGGGAAGATTCTATAGGAATCTATAACAATGAGTAAAAAGATCACACAGACAAACCAATCAGTAAAAACTACAAGAAAAATCTAGTCAAGCTAGAGTTTCTACTGTGTGGTTCCTTAAACCTGTTGTATTAGAGGCACATGGGATATATGCAAACAAGCCCTTAAAAGAAAGAGATGGAAAGGGGAAGTACAGAAAGGCAAGAAGAGAGTATATACCAAGCAAGGGTACATAGACTGAAAATGTGCAGGTTCTGTGCTTGGGGAATCAGCCCGCAGAAACACAGAAAGGCGCACAAATACAGTATGTCACAAACAGATCTACACTGGAAGAGATGTCTTCCCCTGTGGTGTACCCTTGATTATCATATGCTTCATTCAGAAAATAGAAGATATGGATGGATGCCATGTTGTTGGCCATGTGCGCCATGGGTATTGTCTATCACCCAAGCTGGCTGTCTCAGTTTCCATGACTCAGCCTATGTGCAGGACCATAATACAGAGATAGGATAACACCACAATCTTTGAAGTAGTAGTTGTTGCGTCGGGTCTGTGTAATGACCTACAACTGTGCTTGAGCCACATGTGCAACATCATTGACATATGGCACAGGGAGATTTTTGTTTCTCTGCAGCTAGACATCATGATTGATGTACTTCCCATTGCTGATCAACCTCCATCTCCAATGGTGAGGGTTGCAGTGAAAGGGAAAACCACAGTCAGGCATATGTAGTGCTACCACTTCAACCCTGACCTTACAACATGGACATCTACTCAGCCAGGCTGTTTGTGCTAAGTTGCTACTTGACAAGGCCCACCACTCACATTAAGAGAGCACTTCTTCCTCTCAGCATTGTCAGGCTAGTAGTCCCAGGAGAAAGTACTTCCACGAACATGGGTATGTAAGGTATCTACACACATTTCCTGTGGCTGCCCTGGACCTGTCTGTCAGATATCACTAGAGTGCAACATACACTCACACACACACACACACACACACACACACACACACACACACACACACACACACACACACACACACACACACACACACATTGCCTGTTGATGATACTTAATACTGTGAACCTCCCCACCTGTGCATATGGTAATAACTGTGCAACACCCCGTATACTCACAGCCTGGGTGACAATTTGCAGGCATCATTTTTTCATGTTCATATAATGCCTTATCTTGTCCCATAATTATGAACCAAACGATGTATCTTAGCCACTGCCATGGTATATTGCACCCATCTTCATCTAGCATAGTCCACCCTTTTAGCCATGTCCTTTGCAGGCTCATGAGGCTCGTCATCCACTACAGAGTATGGGACTTCCTCCTCCTTGAATGTGTCTGCTCTGCAGTAAATGTTTGTGAATAATGATACTATCATACTGCTTACAGGGTCTCATTGCAGAGCACCTCCAGATGCAACCAGACAGTGGAAGTGGACCTTCATCAGGCCAAACATGCAATGGACAATGATTGAGCCTATGACAGGGCAATGACTACAACATTTCCCTGTGACATAGCAATGTTGTAGCCATTCTCTGCCACAGTCTGCAGATGTCTTATAGGTGTCTTTAGTCATGTTCCCAGGGCATATCCAGTATCATCAACAAGAAATCTCTGTGTAAAAACACCCCACACAAACCTCTGATAAAAGTCATACATGTGTCTTATTTGAGAGTTATGTATACTATACAGGTGATGTGAAAACACATTGCATCTTATACAACATATTTTGCAGTCCATGTAGCAGTTGATAAAGTGGAACTCCTTGCAGTCGCTATACCTTCTTCTGTGTTTCCCAGGGTGGCATCTTTATTGAAGTGTGGGTGCAGTCTATGGCCCCCAGTACCTCAGAGAAATAGGCTGGATTATAAAAGCCCATATAGTAGTATTGAGTCTTTCCTCTGCAGTACATGGAAGCTACTCATACATCTCCACAAGCTGTGGCATGGCATCAAAGAGCTAATGGAGTATCCTTGAAGAAAATGCCTGGGATGTTACCACTGTGTCTCCCATCGGGTGCTGAAAGGTTCTTGTAACTAATATTCTCAAAACCACATATACATTGGTATCTACAGGTATAGGTACTCTACTCATCACAATGTTGTGCTTATAAAGATGACACATTTTGACCTGCTTCTGCATGGTGACTCTATCCAAACAGCAGTGATCTCATTTTGAGTGTCACAGAGAGCACCTGAGGGCAACAAATTGCAACAATTTCACTAATGGCAGCAAGTACATCCTGTTGAATATGCAGGTGTACTAGTGCCACAATTTCTCTGTACATGTTTTAGCAATTTGACTCTTCTAACTCCAGGATTTTACTGTGGACATTAACTCTAGAACAAGCACCTGTTGTCAGTATTTAAATAAATATATCTATTTCTATCTCTCTCTCTCTATATATATATATATATATATATATATATATATTTACATATATTGGGTAGGACACAAGGACAGATGGCAGCAAGGCTAGCATATGTAAAAGGGTCATGGGTGTGAATGCTGTAGTCATGTATATGGTTAGGAAGGTGGAGGATATCGGTGATCACATCTTCCAGCAATGGAGGTACATATTTCATGTAAGAAATGGTGACTGAGTATGCTATTTGGACTCAACCCTGTATGTTACTCTGGAGTATCGAAGGTGTCCTATAACCATAGTATGTCATACAGTCCAAGTGCATATATAATGCTGTTGGGAAACCTACACAGCAGGTGTTGGGGTCTGACTGTATACTCACTGCCTGTCAGGTGCAGTCCCCCAGCAGGGCTGCAACTTGTATTGCCAAGGCACCCACTGCCATTTCAGGTTAACTGGAGCATGTCAGTCACCTGTCATGCCCTTCCCAGGACTACCCTCACATACTCATCTGCACTTTCACTGTACCTGTTGTTTCCACACACCATTATGTTATCACTACAGTCATGATTTCTACTGCTATTAGTCCTGTCTGCGTTCAATTTGCCTGTATAGCAGTACACTCCGATAACCTCTATGTACTGATGCTCTACATTGCTCACTGTAATGTAGTCTGAAATATGGTGACAACAGTTTTTATCATGCTAAAACAAGAATTATAACACAGTGATTGTGCTAATGAGGTGATTTAGTGAGATTGTGCATGAATCATGGGTAAAACATGAGGTATTTTCAGCCCCAGTGAACGCTACAATATTTTTGTCTGCCTAGCTCTGGGCTGGGACATTAGGTATGATATGTGTGTGTGTGTGTGTGTGTGTGTGTGTGTGTGTGTGTGTGTGTGTGTGTGTGTGTGTGTGTGTGTGTGTGGTAACTGCAAAGCCAGGTTGCACTACTGTCAATTTGCATTGGGCTACCAGCTATATTCATCATGTTACTACTGATATATATTGCACTGTCATGCTACTTCTAGGTGTGTATCACATAGTATTCAGTATGTGCAGCCATGCTGCTCTGAGGTGTGTATCACATAGTATTCAGTATGTACTTCTAGGTGTGTATCACATAGTATTCAGTATGTACTGCCGTGCTGCTTCTAGGTGTGTATCACATAGTATTCAGTATGTACTTCTAGGTGTGTATCACATAGTATTCAGTATGTACTGCCATGCTGCTTCTAGGTGTGTATCACGTAGTATTCGGTATGTACTTCTAGGTGTGTATCACATAGTATTCAGTATGTCATATAGTATTCAGTATGTACTTCTAGGTGTGTATCACATAGTATTCAGTATGTACTTCTAGGTGTGTATCACATAGTACTCAGTATGTACTGCCATGCTGCTTCAAGGTATGTATCACATAGTATTCAGTATGTACTTCTAGGTGTGTCTCACATAGTATTCAGTATGTACTTCCATGTTGCTTCTAGGTGTGTATCACATAGTATTCAGTATGTACTTCTAGGTGTGCATCACATAATATTCAGTATGTACTTCTAGGTGTGCATCACATAATATTCAGTATGTGCAGCCATGCTGTTTCTATGTGTGTATCACATAGTATTCAGTATGTGCAACCATGCTGCTCCAACGTGTGTATCACAGAGTACTCAGTATGTACTGGCATGTTGCTTCGAGGTGTGTATCTCATAGTATTCAGTATGTGCAGCCGTGTACACCAAGCTACAATTTATTGCCACATTTTGACCCTAAGAATAGACATGGCATTTTTGGGCGCTGAGTCTGATGGGGCTCCTGCATGGTGAAGCAGAGAGTGTAACATCTTCCTTCACTTGTGGCACAGTGACCACAAATGGCACCTGCTGGTGGACTATGAGGTCCCACTTTACAAAACAGATGACTGACACCAGCTTGCCAGGTATTGGATGATGCCACTGGCATTACATACTCTGCTGAGCAGTGAGGAAACCTGCAGATGCACCACCCTGATCTAAATCAGTGGAAAGAAAGGGATAGGAGTAGGTAACCACCTTGTTATTGTAAGCATTCTGTTGCTTATTTGGCACTGTACCTTAAGGCAAGCACTTGTAACATCAGTAACTGGACATACTGAGCAGATTATGCATTATTTTATGTTCACTCGCAGCCCAGGCAAACCAGGCTTTCCAGACAGGGGCTTAATGTAGTGGTGTATTGTTGACTACACCATCCAATGTCCTTATGGCTGGTGCACAAGCAAGCCCCAGACCTGTCCATATGCAGGGTGATAGAGGTTGTCCTGTGGAATGTGGTCTAGAGGGCTCACGGATGACATCTGTGGCCACTTCTCAGTACTTAGGTGAAGGTTTCTCATTTGACAGTGGTAAGGAGGAGCCCTCCTAGGTCACCCAGCAGAAAGTACTGCAGCTGGTGAGGGCCAAAGTGGGTCAGCAGATGGATGTCAGCAGTGGCACCCTGGAGCACCTCTTTGTTTGCAGATGATTGAGTCTCTTGGTTAGTCAGTCCTATCTAGTAGGATATCACAGATGACACACAAACAAGATATCCACCATGAAGATGACTTACATTTAAGTGAGTTTCCCTCTGAACCAGTCTGTCTGGCCCTCTTGGCTCCTCCCTATCCCTTATAATTGTGTTTCCCATCCTTTTTTGTCCCGTGTGTAGTGCACATCACCAACTGTCCACCTCTGTCAGGCCACGTGTCTCCATTGTAGGCCCCCATGTGTCATCCATTGTCAGTCCTTCTGTGAGTTACATGTTTGTTTGTGTATCTGCCTCTTCTACCTTGACCATAGCCTCTATCTTGCCTACACTTTGTATTTGTTATCTTCCTCTTCCCTTCTTCTTAAAAAAAAAGAGTACTTGTACCACAAAATGCATACCGTTCTCCCCCACACACACATTCCTCTTGTCTTTGTTTGTGCTTTTATGCTTGCCTCCATTTATGTGATAAAATTATTCACTTTTACTGTAGTGTCCATGTATGAACCTCATGTAGTGGTGTTTTGCTGTGCACATGAACATGCATAGTGTTGAGCATGCCACCACATGCTTTTTTCCCCTTAGAGCATTCATTTCAGCAGAGAAATTACTACTGTTACCATGGCCTTATTGCTATACCTATTGCTATACCAGCACTCATGCATATCCACATCTGGCTTTGTTGTACTAACGTCATTGTGCTATTTACAACCACACAGTGGCAATATGCTTTTTTCTAAATACCCTCTCCCCATGATATTTAGTCTGGCTGGCAAACTCAGTAAAAATCTAAATTTAATATTTAATGTATTGCATTGCAGTAATGCCACAAGTAAAATATTTTCATCACTCAGAAACCTTATATTTTCTATTGTTTTAGATAAAATAACAAAAGACACAGTTTTGCATAGCAGTAGCCACAGATATGAGATTCTCTTACATCCTCGCATTTCATACTGTTAACTCAAACATTGTTTATACAATACATGTGTCTAAATCTCTACGTCTTTCTGAGAAGTTTTGTGAGAAAGGCTGAAAGCATTCTAAAGATATGGACATTTATAGCTATGGTCAAATTAAAAATGGCTTTAGAAAATGATAAACCAGGACTTTTCCTAGGCTATTCTGTGTCTCCTCAAGTAGCAATTCCTTGGATCACTTGCCCACTTTTATTAGAATGAAAACAAAAAATGTTTGAGATTGCTCTTCATTTTCTGAGGCGTTTGCCTTTCCCTAATGCTGTTCAACTATAGAGCTGGTATGTATAAGTTTGGAAGTGTGATGGGCACAGGGTGGAGGGTTCCTCTCCAAAAGAGAAGAAAGAAACATTTTTTGATGTGTGCCATTGCTTTGAACAGCACATATGCCTTTCAATGTCTCGTGATTGTTCAAGAAATTTTTGAGTGATCAGATTTCAAGATTTCATAGTGGAAATCATTTTAAAGGATTATTTTCTAAACAAAAGTATAGATATCAGATCTATTCAGGCAAAAGATATAGAAACATAATTGCACTTTACCGCACTCAAATTCTTATCACTAATACACTGCTATTAACTATCTGTGTTCCAGCTTTCTCATGTGAATTATGCAAGTAGTCTGAAATCTAAAGTTTGTATTTGGATGAAAATCAAAACTGTTATTGTCTCTTGTTGGAAAATGTATTTCTTGTAAACTAGTTGTGGTGGTTTTCTCCCCAGCCCTCTACTGAAAAAAGGTTTTATACCCAGACAGACTATCTTAGTCAACAAAAATAAATATATAAATAAAATAAACTATCAAAAGTATAAACATCTCAAGCATTGTTATAAGACGTAAAAAAACAGATGGGATTCACAGACATAGCATGCGGTGCAGAGGTCCCATGAACGGGGAACAAATGGACAAAGATAATACTCAGTCCAAGGGTAAGGGAGCAGAATGCTTGCAACATGTGATGTTATTTCACCTCAAAGTAATTTTGGTGCACTGCAAATGTGTAGACGATAGGCATATCAACTAAATAAGTCTTGTAGTACAATATAGAGTCAAGGATACACAGACTTTTACTCTGTGAACCCAGACAACAACTATCTCCACACTTGGTGTTTACAATCCTTGTGGCAGTGTTGAGCACACACCAGCCTTTGCAAATATGTGTCCCCAGCACACACTAATAAACTTGGACTGATATACAATGTGTCCACATCAGGCAAAGGATGCTTAGCTGTACATACCGAATCCAGTGTATATCCCTGTACCCAGGGCATAGAGGAAGACAGGGCTCCATTGCCTGAATTTAATGAGTGCTTGATGCTTGTCCTTTTGTTGCACATGCCATAGTTCCACCACAAATGAGTATCAGATTTGTAGGTTGCAGAGGCTGCCGTGTTGTGTGCCCTTCCTTGTGATACACCCCATCTTCAAGCTTACTCTTTTCCTTGCTGTTGGTTAGCTCTGCACTGAAACAGCAAGAGTGCTAACTATCATGCGATGAGCAATGCATTTCTGCTTTAGTGTACAACGTTTGAGCCATGCAAGCTCCAATGAGGTTTGCACTGCTATACCATCTCTGAAGTGCCTGTTTAAAAGTTGATAAATATTGTTGACTATGTACTTATGTCGAAAACTTAGATTTTTAATCTATAAAATCTTGATGCCTGATTATTAACGTGCTAATGAGAATTTTCTACTTAAAATATGCTCCTTTGTCTTAATTTTGGATCACAGTATGCCATCTTCATTTGCACAGAGACAGGAATATGACATAGATGGCACTGTTTTATTTAGCAGATCAGGTACGTTTTGGAAATGGCTTGAGAAGGATGGGCATGGCTATCTTGGGGAGTGTGTGTGTGTGTGTGTGTGTGTGTGTGTGTGTGTGTGTGTGTGTGTGTGTGTGTGTGTGTGTGTGTGCATACATACACAAGCATGAATGTACTATAAACACTTCTGCACAGAGCTTCATTAGTTACCACACTGCAACTGCAGGAGTTCATAATGCAGATTTTTTCTGATTGATAGCTATTTTCCTAGATGTCATGTGTGCAGTGCTGTGGTGGTTATTCTGATCTGATGTTGCCAAGGGTGGCTGAATATGTTTTATGGCCTATGAATACCACATTTTGGACATTACTAATTTTTTCTCCTACATCTTCTTGTTCAGGACATTCTGAATAGCAGAGTTTGTGTGTTTTGTTTATACATTTATGTATTATTGTGCTTAAGTATATTTTGTTTTACTAGAATGAATGAGTGAATTAATTATTGTATAGGTGACACTTCAATATATAAAACTATACTCATATTTTTGTGTATAGCTGTGATAGCACACTGTTGTTGTCACATTTTGTACATTATGTTGTGGCATGTAGTGCAGTGCATTACTGGAATGGACTTTAGTAAACATATAAGTGCAGTACATACCTGTTATGCTATGCTTCTTTGATAGACTGCACATTTATCCTTTGCATTGTCAAATGATCCTGTATCCCATTAAAGCATATGAGTTTTGCATATGGTTAATGTTTGCATTGCATATTACTGCTCGACTACATTTCACATGCTGGTCATGAAGCCCAGTATCAGTCTGGTGATTTCATTTATTTTTTTTTTCCTGCATTTATTTATTGCACAAAATGATTCTTTTGCTGCAAGTTGTTTGGAAAGAAGGAGTCTCAATTATAGTACCTTTGCCACAGTGGATCTGTTTGAAAAGAGCAAAAAGAATAAGTGACAAGCTTTAATTATGGCATGCTGAAAGTTCAAGAACCTTAAAATAGAGTGATACATGGGGAAATACAGGTATATCTAACTCGCTATTAGCATGGTCATATCATACAGCCTCTACTCAGGAATATCTGCACTCGTTCTTATGTAGTACTATTTTTTTTCATTGACCAGAAAATCTGATCAGAAAACATGCTATGTACAAGTTATAAAACTCCTTTGGAAATAATGTGGCAAAATGCAATGATATGTGTTTCCCCAGCAGTTAATTAAACTGGACATTTCCATAATATCTGGAAATATGTGAGTTGCTATCATGCAACAGTGATTTGTGTTTACTTCAGATTTATTACCCTTTTAGCTCACCTTCACCCGACTGTAGACATTACCACAAAACAGTCCCTATCCAGGTATCCAGCTGACTGAAATATCTATATGACTGAATATAATGCTAATGTGAAGCAAAAAGTCAAAATAAAGCTAGCAGTACAAGTTTCAAGAGCACTACAGCAGGAAACAGTAGTTTCTCAGAATATTTTGCTTCTTTATTTTTAATACCTATTAAAATATGTTAAAATGTGGTAAAATTAAATATTTGTAGTCAACAAGCTGATGACTATGCTGATGTCACATTCTCATTAGGATGGTTTCTATATTGCAGTTTAGAAGAAGAAACATGCATTGGTGCCTTCACACATTGTGTCTTTCTTTGGTGGACTTTCAGTCACAATAGCAAATAGATTGTTTTGAGCACTTAACATCAATAGCTTCAAGTTATGTTGCACTAAGATGCCATTGGCGAGTCTCTTGGTCTCCATTGCTATTCTTAAGGTGTTAAGAACATCTGTGTAACAGACAAGAAGGTAACAGTATCCTCAGAGCACACAATAATATTATAATAGATAACAGATAATCAGTAAGCTGGAGTTTAAAAGCTGTTAGAAGTGCAGAGAAAAAGTGAAGATTTCTCAGTGTACTGGAGAAAAATCAGGTGCACATTCCTTATGGTCTACTTCAGTGATGGTGAACCTTTTGGGCTCGGTGTGTCAAGAATTTGGAAAATGACTGTATGGCTCTGCTAGCGTGTGTGTATTCCCCCTCCCTCCCGGACCAGAAGAGAAACAATTCTTTACATATTCGTTTATTTAAAAAACACAGTCAAATCATGTATGCTGCTATGCATTATAAAAGTAAAAGAAAAATCAGTGACTTACAATAGGGAAAACAATGTGCGCATTGATAATTGGGCTTAAAATAGTGCACCAAAAATTACCCTACTTTTAATAGTAATGAATTGAACTGGAAAAATATGGAATCCATTGCATTTGATTTGATTAACATCAATTAATGACTTTTTGTTGCTGAGTTTTAATAGATAAGTGCAGGGTCACATATTTCTTGTATTTTTGTTCATTGAGTTTCTTTGGTATCTCGGGTGTTGGTGAATGCTGGTATGTCACCCAAAACATCATGGCATGTCACCTTTGACACTCGAGTCATAGATTCACCATCACTGGTCTACTTCAAGAATATCACTAAAACCACTGGGTCTGTCCTCTGGAATGCCAAGTTAATTCCAAAGGAATTCTTCAGTATTATACAAACATGATCACTCAACCAAAGAGCTGAAGTTGGTTACTGAGGTGATAAGGAGAACTGTCCTCCAAAATAAAAATAAAACAGCATGCAACAACTTTAGTCAACACAAAACCTCTTTTCATTTTCACTGTTACCCATTATAATGCCAGGTATGTGGCATTCAAAAGCTACACTGGCATATAGTAACATCAAGGAACTATAGGGCAACATAAGGTTTGAAAACCACAACTGCCAATTAAAGACAGTACTTAGAGAGAAAAAAAGGTGGAAGAGATGTTAGAAATTTTTTTTCTAAATCCTAGACTTGACAAAAACTAAACATTAAAGGATTAAACATTACAGGATACAATGCCAAAACAACATATCCTACAAGGACCAACTCAAAGCCGTGACACTTTACTCGTTATCCCATAGACTGCTAAGAGGTGACGTGTCTGGAAGACAAAGCATCCTCCTACACAATACTAATGGATTTACTGCACACCTGCAAGTTAAATGGCATCAGAAATACTCTGTCTAGGGATGCAAGCCTCTTATGCAACATAAACAGAACTGCTTGGAGGGACAGGTGTATCTTGCAAAGGATACCACTGCTCTAGAACAGACTCCCCAGCCATATAAAACAAAGTTCATCTCTGTCCATATTCAAGCACAACTTGGTCTATGGATGGGAAACAGAAAGTATACCCCAGGACTACCCCTACTAATGGACAGAGGCAGCCCCTAAATGCTTTATCCCATGCAAGGATCCCCTCAAATTCTCTATGGAATGATCCCAGTTATTATCATTGGGGTTCTATATAACTATCAACCATGGGATGGCTAAGGCCAGTCTCTAACTAAATCTGGCAGGTTATTTCGAGCACAAAAAGGGAAACTGGCCAAGCTTAAAGTAGCCTGCAAGGGCAGATAGCTTAGTATTTAATTACGAACTTATTGCTTGTTTTCCAATTATAACAATGATATATTACTGCTTATATGATCATTTTACAGTATCCACAACATCCTAGTTGTTTAACTAACCTTTACTTTCTCCAGTGATGTGAGTCAGTTACCTTGCTCTTTAAATACAGCATGTCATTTAAAGGTACAGAATGAAGCCTGTGTCAGAAGAAGAAAAACATTTTTCTTCATGCAGCAGTCTCCAATCTATGCACATTGTCAATATTTCCTGCCTTTTTTGTAAAGTACAAAATTATTGCATCGTCATTCAAAGCACATAATTTCCAAGACAACTACCTGCAATTGAGACTTCTGAGGTACAAACACATTTCTAAACTAATTGATATGAAATCATTTCTCTTCTTTGCCACCGTAGCATTTATTCTATTGATGTATTGATTATGTGAACTCATGACAGCAACCAACAACATTATTACTATTAATCCTAATATTATATATGCAGACACACACAGAGCTATTAGTTAATGTATAGCTTGATATCGATTAACTATTTCCAACAATAAATACTGTTTTAACATATGCCAGCAATGGCACTGCTGTGATTTCTTCCTTTATCTTAAACTGGGAAAATGTCCAAACCTACACATTTAATCAGTAACATTTTTTATGGTTTAACTTGAATGTTATTTTAGCTATAGTGCATCATTTGATAACTGAAGTGCAGATGGTGTATACAGTAAATGAAAGTCTTACCTTCTCGACTAATTTATTGAAATATTTGAAATTCAGTGAGGAACTAGAAAGAAATAATATTCCTTTTCTTTCTCAACAAAACTGTGATGCACAAGTACTGTACATCTGAAAATAACCTCACAGTAAGTATATAATACATATGGGAAAAGGGCAGGCTATTTAATTCTTACAGAACAAATACTGTCTTAACTTTGATGAGGAATGAAACCTTGCTTAAATCCAATGGTTTCAACACTAATAAGTAAAAGTACACCCAGTAGCTGTACCAAGCAGAATTACTGACTGTTGGTGTGCAATAAATATTTTACCAAAGAATCTGCTTCTGGTGTTCAAAAGGAAAGCAGATATAGCCTAAATGAGGGATTATTTGGCTTTTAAAACTTTCTAGCATCCCATGATGACTACAACAGGGTATCATATTAGAGAAGCAGAAAGCAGGACAAACCTCATTCATTTTATAATATACAATTAGAAACCCGTCTAAATATTTTAACTTTAGTTTTAATTTCTTGAAACGAGGAGGTCGTTTCAATATATCTTCAGTCAAAAAGCTGTAGTTATCCTTATCTTATGTCAAATATCAGTTTCATTCACTCAGCAAGAGATGTCATCAGCAGCTCTACTATGAAGTGTCAACTTCCACAAAACCAACAATCCAAAATACCAAAAAATAATGCTGGAAATGCAGAAGTGAAAAAAATTTAACTTTCGGCATTTTTTCAAGAGGGGAGACCCTACACCCCCACACCCCACAAACTTTTATATATATATATATATATATATATATATATATATATATATATATATATATATCAGCTCCAGAGTTACACCAACTTGAAGAAGGGAGGATTCTTCCAAAAGAAGTGAATCATTGCTGACATACACGCAGAAATCAGACAGGCAATTATTTCCTATGGAAAGCAGAGATAAAAGTTCCAAATCTTAATGTTTTTTTGAGGGGCAATGAAAATTGAGTAGCAAAGGTGTTAGGGTGCTGAATTTGTATTGCTAAGGTTCAGAGGTCGGGTCTAGCTTGGTAGTACATCCAGTGATGACTTCTATAACACATATAGTCAGAAGATGTTTTGCCTTGGAAGTTGGCATAATGGTTAAGGTGTTTACCTCACAGCTACAAGCTCCAGGGGTTGATTCCAATGACCTTTGGTCACTGTCTGGTTATTGGCTAAGCATGCAATATTCTGCAGAATGATTGCCTAATATTTACCTATGAATTATCCTTTGCGGGATTGGTTGGCATAGCGGTTGCAATGTTTACCTCACAGATACAGGGCACAGGGTTTAATTTCCATCTGTGGTCACTAGCTAGTTATTAGCTAGATGTGCAGACTGATTGTCCAGTATTTACCTGTAAACCCATGAACCATCTATCAAGTAATTATCATCAGTTAAAGCAAATATATCCAAACTGCACTGCTGTTTTCTCAAGATTCCAAAGTAATATAAATTAAAAATAAAATATTTTCTGCTTGATACTATAACGAAACAAAGGACTACATTCCTCAAACCAGAGGCAGAAAATTTTGGAAATCTGCAAACTGCAGCCAAAAGTATGTGGCAATAAAAATACAGCCATTGAGAAAACAAATCCTGTTCATCAAGAAGCAAATGGAATGATGCAGTGCTGTGTATCAGAAGCGTCACAATGATTTTCAAAAACTGAGACCCAAAGAGATACAAAAAAGGCTGATAACTACAATAGCTATTACCACTTGTGTGCATGAAGAGGATAAAGGTTAACCCCACTGGAGAAATACAAAGAGGTAATCCATGGAGTACACATTCATTTTTGAGTGGTAACATTTCACCCCAGTTCTCAGAACAAGGGCACTATGTATTCTAGCTTGAAATGTGTAATACTCTCACATTAGAAAAAATATATCTTTGGAAAGAAGATAAAGAGACATTGTCATACATATTCCACACACACACACACACACACACACACACACACACACACACACACACACACACACACATACATACATATTAGATGCACTGCTGATCTTGTTTAGCCAACAGCTTATATCTTCCACCCTTCCCATAGCTGCCGTATATTACTCCATGCTTCTGTAAATTAATGTAATACTTCTGACCCTGCTACTGTCTTAGAAAAGTTCAATGCATTTATCCCCAAACCATCTCTGAAATAAAACCAACTGATATCTCTACTAACCCGTGATATTGTAAATTAAAAATGTGTCCTCTGATTTTCATATATAGCATTTTAAAAAAAATGGAACTAATTTGCAGAAGCATCATTCCACTAAGAACAAGTGGACATATACTCAGTTTTTCACAAGATATGCTTCTTCCTCAAATGCAGCCAGATTTAGGCACTCATACACCCACAGCTGTGGCCCCTAAGAAACATCTAGCTATAAATGACTTAGATCTCACAAATCCATGTTCCATTTCTTTCTAACACCTTTACCTAAGAATCAAGATACATAAGCACTTGAGTTGGTTATTTTCATTCACCTGCGGAGCTCTAGCCACTTATCTAGGAGAGGACCCTGATATTGGATTTGGTGGTACTTATTCTCATTACGACCACCTAACTGCCCAGGTGCATACTGCTCACTTGAGCTTAAGAGGACAGTATCATCTGCAAACACCACAGATGCCATTCTCACTTTCCAAAACTAGATGCTGTCTGCAACTTGGTCATATATTTATATCGTGTTCTCAAAAATCGGAACCAGGAACACAGATAAGACACCCTTGGTTGGGTCCCCTGGCCACCTTGAATGTATTTTACATCATGCCAAGAATGCAGATAGTAATCACACCTCAAATAGAGACTGAATAACATGCAGCTGTGGCCCTGGTACCTCATGGAGGGGTGTGAGGAGACTATTGCCCTCACGCCGCAAAATAGTGCTTACATTTAATTTTTGTTCATTGGATCGATTTCTCAACCAGTTGTACTTTGCAATTTAATTCCTCTCTGCGTTGTAATTTGTCAAGTATAGTGGAAGCTCTTTTATGTAATGAAGAAATCCTTAGACAGTAGATCGAAAATGCTGCCAGCAAATAAGTAGTCATGTTATTTTATGATGAGTAATGTGCTAAGATGTGATAGTCATGGCAATTCTGTGTAAGCTGGCCTGTCAGGTATTCTGTAGTGTTGTAAGCACTTATATTCTACGTTAAGAAAAGAAATAGTTTTAACTGTTGCTAAATTTGGCTCCTCACTGATGTAGCTGGAGAATGTAGTACGAATATTTCAAGCAATTTAAAACTTTGGAAACAGTGATTTCTACATGATGCATAAATGCTAGATGTGGGTCTAAATGGATACTAAAGTATGTGTAGGATTGGACTGCAATAATTTACTCATTCATGGGTCTACAAACTGGATGTGGAATTATTCCACTTATGCTTGGATTGAGAGTTTTGGCAGAATTAAGTGCTTAGATTGTTTATTCCTAGTTTTTTACAGTTTGTATTTTTTTTATTTCACTACGTGTGTACAATCTTGGTAATCTACTGCTTAGGGCCATTGACTCAAATGTTGGGTATTGGTCAAGTTGCAGTGGAATTTTACAGAATTAACAAGTAGTTTGTGTGAATAGAACCACCAACAAAGATGAAGAAATTAATGCTGTCATCAAATTTCTAGATATTTGCTATTAGTAACCAGTTTTGATACTACAAGATCATCCACATATAAGATTAACCTTGATGGGGTGGTGGATGGAAGTAAGCTGATAAAAGAGGGACAAAAACAGAACATTATGGTACCCCAGATCATAGTGTGTAGATGAGCTTAAATAGGTGTGTTTGTGAAATAATTTTTGAACCATGTTGTATCAGAACTACAGAAATCCTTATATTCAGGTTATCTAAGTAGAAGAATTTCATCTACAAGGGTAAGTGCTCTTTGTAGATCTAAAACTATTGCTCTCATTAGGTCCCATTGTCCATATTATGACATTGGAAATTTGGAAATAAATAGTGATAGCAATGCTGCCTTTTCAGGATAAAATATTATTACAGCTATGTATCTGTCTCTGATGCAAACCTACCTAAACAGAAGTGATCATCCTTCATAAATGATATATTTCCACATATTATACAACAGTATACTTAAATGCATTTAGCAAAGAAGTAGCAGTTCATCAGAATCGCTGTTCTCCCTGAAACATCCCGTGAACCTTACAGACAAAATACTTAGCAAACTCACTGTGAAGTAGACAGAAACTTTAAACAATGCCACTATGCTCAGTATGCAACAGTCGTTTTGTAACCTGTACAACACCAAAATACTGTCTTCTGTAAGAAATACATTTAAAACAGAGTTCAACTTAAAGAACATAAGAATCATGGCTTATTATATCAATGCAGCCTGTACAATCACATTACCAAACAAAAAACTCCCTGTCTGCAACTGTCAAAGAATAAAATGGCATAAATTGGCACCTAGTGTGGCTTCTATATATCAACAGCTAAATAACTAACTTACTGCATTACTAGTCAAATAAACAAATGTGGTTACAAGTTAAAGTTAATTAATATTAAATCTGCTTGTTTGGAGCATAAGCTACTCATGTCATATCCTCAAAAATGAATTCAAATGCATTCAAGCACAACCTCCTCAGTATAATTATGTCTGTTTCTATCATTGCCAAAATAGTTTCTGTCGAGGAATTTGCTGCAGTCAAATTAAAACAAAAGGAATCTAGAAAAGTGAATAAAATCCTAACTTTCTTTACCAAACATCCATGTGTCATAGTCAAACCGAAACTGTCATTTGGTATATTAGCTGAATGTTTGAGTTACCATAAAAAGTTTCCTATTGAATCACTAGAATTTTAGCACATTAGGCAAATGAATAATAGAAAGATCAGTCTAACTTATGAAACCTTGTGGGCATGTAATCAGCCCTAATATAACATTAATAACACTTTCACCAAGAGGAAACTGATAACACCATTCCTGATAATTTACTCTGCATACACATTCAGAACATTCAAAAAACATATTTTCTGCATTGCTTATTCAAAATATGCTAACCGATGGGGTTTGTGAAGAGCTGTTTTTTAGTAAATAATCTTCTTCTTCTTTTGGCTTTTTCCTGGTTAGGGGTCATCACAGCGGATCACCTGTCCGCTCATGATTGGCAGTGGAGTTTTTTAAATAATAATAGCAAAAAAATGTAAGTATCAAAACCATAAAAAATGAAAACACCATTCCACCTTGCCAGGTACTACATGTAAGACAGAAAGAAAAAAATAATAGCTACGAATGTTCCCACATTTGGACAAAGCTATACTCTAAAATTTATAAACAAAAGTGAAAACAGCAAGGTCAAGCCTTGATGATAAACTAGACGTAAAAACGCCAGTAAAGACAGTGAGAGAAAGAGAGACAATGGGGGAATTCAAGAGGAGTAAATGTGGAATGAATGAGTAGATATACTGAGGTAAGGGAGGGGAATAAAAGATATGAAAATATAGGAATGTAATGACCCTCATTGATCCCATGTTGAAGGCAACATTCATGGACTGAAGCAAATCTCGCAGCTGTTTTACAAGCACCTTTTCTGTAGCTTTAACAGAGGAATTGGACACATTAAAAAAGAATTTTATCAGTTAGTGTCCAGATTATTATTATTATACTATGACCTGTCTAGAATCCATGTTGTTTTGAAGACAGGAGGTGATGTTGGACAATATTCAGAGAAAGCTGGGTGCATATATTTTTCAAGAATTTTTCCAAGTGTAAGTAAGATGGATATTGGGTCATGCTGTGAGGCTTTGGAGAGTTTGGGCTGTTTAGGTAAGTGTTTCACTATGACTAACTTCCAGATGCTTTGCATAATGTTTTATGCGAGGCAAAGATTGTACATATGTTGAAGGGGAACAGTGAGTAATTATATGCAGTGATTAATAAATCCAAGATATAGACTGCCTAATCCAGTGGAACTGCTGAGTGGAAGTTGGTCAAGGAGGGGGTGCAATTTCTTTAGCTGTAATAAGCATTGATATACAATGGTGAAGTAGAGGGGTGTGCATAGCATTTTTGAAGGAGGTAGGGTATTGCTGAAACTAAGTCATGGGAGATTGCTGAATTTATATAGGAAGGCAGAGTGAGTGAGTGAGTGAGTGAGTGAGTGAGTGAGTGAGTGAGTGAGTGAGTGAGTGAGTGAGTGAGTGAGTGAGTGAGTGAGTCAATCAGTGAGTGAGTCAATCAGTGAGTGAGTGAGTCAATCAGTGGACTGCTTAGGCTGGTGGTGATGGAATGACTGTTCTGTTAAATGTTAAACTTCTTTCCAGAAATGTTTAGGTCTATTAAAGAAAGGGTGTTTCTTGTGATTGGTGAGGGTTTAAGTTTCCAGGACTATCAGGCATTATCTCTAGGCATGAGAATGACTTTTGGCACATATAGTAGCCAAAGATTTTGTCTGGGTATACTCAGTCTAGAGAATATAAAAGGATTTGTCTTGAACATCTAATAAAGTTCCAGTAAGTAATTCAGCAGCACTGTTGAGATCAGATGAGTTCAGTAAAATGGGTCAGTCTAAAGAGAAGAGGTAAGAATTAAGACTGCCATACACAATCTGTGATTCAGACCTGAGGAACATGAGTTTAGAAGTGGCCCTGAAAGCTATGTTCGGGAGGTGGAAGCTAATGGTGCATTATAGGTAGGTGGGTAAACTGGTTGGTTCATCCAGTAAGTTTACTCATAGCTAGTCTGCCATTCAGTACACTTGATATACTTTCTAAGCCATGTGACCAGTAAGAGAACAGCAGGACTAATAAGCAGTTCTACCTACCAGGCTCAGTTTTGGCCCTGTTCGTTGGCACTGCATTCCTTGTATTAATATACAATTTTGCTGCTCTAGTACACTATTTTTCTCCCTTTTCCTACTGAAAGTCTTGATAATTAATCAATACATTTATTTATTTATTTATTTATTTATTTATTTATTTATTTCAGTTTAATAATAGGATAAGTGGACTGGTTGGAAGGCCCTTTTCATGCAATTTACCGATTCCTTCTTTAAATCTTTGTACATCTATCGCCACATTAAGAAAATCAATGTGCATAATATTTATAAAAATGTCACAGAGAAAAAATGATACTCCACTTCCTACCACTTCTCACTTGCATCGTTCTACACCTTGTGGATATGTGTCCAAATCGTAAGCCACTACAAATGTTCCACAAGTAAATACCAAGTCAAATGCAATCAAATATAGAATATGCATGAAGCTTTGCAAAGCTGAATTTTCCTCATTGCCAACATGCTTGTTACCACAGAAATTTGGACTAATCCATATATCCATTATATTGAATGTTTCTCTCCAATTAAAATCTTTTTAAGAGACAGCAGAACTCAGAAAGGTGTTGGGGGAGATGCCATCCTACCAAAAAATTTTATAAGTTGTACTCCTTACTTACAACATATAACTTCCATATACCACCAGTACAGAATCATTGCTAGTTTTAATTTAGGTCCATAAAAACATCATGCCTCTTCATCCCACTAGACACACAAAATCCTTTAACCAAAGGTACATTCCACTACATAACTTCCAATATAAGGAATGGGATGGCTTAAACATGGGTTGCGAAGACTCCTTAGATCAATTCTCCCACCCTGAGTTTCAACATTTTGGTCAACATTGACTTATTTTGTTTATCACCTAGAATAGGTACAGCTTGGACTATGAGTGGCGATATTGAATACACCGAGGATTGGAATCCTTGAACTGCATTTGCAGAAAAACATGGCCAAAGAAACACTTTTAAAGTGTTGTCTGCAGACACAAGATCCCCAAACTCTGCACACTTATATGTATCAATAGCATAGTCACACCAGCTCAAACAAGTGGGAATTTCCCCTGAGAAAGGCATCACTGCTGGTGGAACTCACCATCGATGAGATTCTGTGGAGGAACTCTGATTGTGGGTGGGTTGAAACCTAGGCAACTGAAGTTCAAAAGTTCAGTCTTCATCCACACATAGATTACTCATGGGAAAATGGTAGTAGTCATATTCTTGACTGGATCTTTTCATCTGTATCTCACAAAATGACAGCAACAGGGTTCATGACCAGCACTGTGTATAACCATATACTAAGTTTTTTCATCCTGGGCCATTGCAGGGTTGCAAAGAGGCAAATATATTGACAGCTGTGAAATATAAAATTGTTTGAATCTTCATGTTTCAGCTCTTCCCTTCAGATGTTGTTGTTAGTCTTTCGGCTTTTCCCAGTTAGGGGTCGCCACAGCGGAACTCTGGTCCGCTAATGATTGGCAGTAGATTTTTACAGTGCCAAGTTGCCAGCTCGGTGCCCAACCTTCAACGAAGGCATGCCCATTCATCCATGTCTTTCAGAACACCACTTGACTGCAGGAAGGACATGCAGACTCCACACAGAAGGCACTCCCCACACTCCAGCCGAGAATTGCATGGGAGAATCTCTTGCTGTGAGGCAACAATGCTACCGCTGCACCACCGCGGATCTATAGCTCTTCCCTTCAGATGATCAAACAAAATCATTTATTCATCTGGCTTTGACTAAACAATTGAATGCTTCAATAAAATGTTTCTCTCTGTATGTACTATCTTGAATGTTCTGGAGTGCCACTATATCAGGACCAAACCACTCGCTAGGATCTGAAATGAAATCCTCATGTCCCAATTTAATAACTTTCTGAAAATCACAAAAAGCCTCTGACACACCTTGATCATTTCAGAGAAGCCAGAAACAAAATCAAAAGATTAATTAAATATAATTTTGAACAGGTATATCAGTAAGCATAGAATATGTACTTTTTTATTCAGTCTATGGCAACTGCTTATCAACAGTGACTGTGATATTAAAAATATCTTGTGTTCTCGTTTCCCTTTTTCTTCTTTATTATATTTAATCAACGTTTAGTTATGCGAATTTGAGTGATATGTGCTAAATTGATAATAGCATTTAAATATCCTTATGCAGAAAGGGAAGCTACTTCTCAGAAGGCTACTATGAGCCAAGGGCAGCTGCTCAGGTATATATGTTGAATAAAGAATATATTATCCATGGACCGTGTCATCTTCCTTCACATGGCATAATTACCATAACTTCTGGAAGTTTGGACTGTGTAATTGAAATATAGTAGGATCACTTGGGTAGTGTATAGACGATCTGTGGTTTAGATCTTTTTGCACTATAATAAAGATTTTGACAATGTACCATGCAGCACTGACATGAACAACCCTGACAAACAAAATGCATTTTTTAAATTAGTAAGTCAGACAAATCGTTGCCTAGAAAACATGAATATATGATGCCCCCTTGGGTGAATGGATAATTACCAATGGGTACTATAGGGTTTAGTACAAAGATTTATTTTTTTTATTGTGATTTTTAAGGGGTATTGCAGATCTTATGAAGAAAAATAGCATTTTTTTTCTGATGACATTGAGTTAAGCAAGATGTTTAATACACAGCTAGTGTAGAAACAATGGAGAGTGACTACTTTGCAAAATCGAAGTACTCAGTCACATGGAGAAGTAGAAACCTGGGAAAAATTGATGACTGGAGAGGAAGAGATAGTAAAACTAAAGTAGAAAGGGACCTTGGGTTAGTCACATTAACATTTATAAACACAAGTTAGCAGTGTAAGTAAGTAGCAGGAAACAAACCTGTCAACCTCTTAGGTCAAGAAATCTGGACAAAGCCACAAATAATGGGGAACAAAGGCCCAAAAATAGGGACACTTTTTAAATTTTGCTCTTACAAAGTTAAAAAGTTGATAGAATAACAGGTTTTGCATTAGCAGCAATTTTCTGAATGGCGTGAAGTCTGAAACATAAATGACTGCAATTATTTTCTGACTTCATTCCTCAATGATTCGCCAGAAAAACACAATTTTATGAGAAACAGACTAAAGATAAGAGGTAAAAATATGGACAGTCTGCAAAAATCTGGACAATTGAGAGGTATGGCAGGAAAGTCTGGCAAAATATTAAAATATACAGATGAAAATGCATTAGAAATAGAAAACGGAATTATTAGTTACTTTTAAAGACATTCGGTGAGATCTGATCTAGATGACAGAGTGCGCTTTTGAAAGCTTCATGTTTTGCTAAGTTATAAACAGGGTAAAACTGCATATATATTTTCTGCACCATCTGTACAGGATCACAAAAAAATGTATTAATTTGTTAACTGGCTGATCTTTATAGCGTGCAATGATATGTATATTATTCACTAAGAATTTACAAGAACAGTTCAAATGTATAGTACTAATGAATGTTTTGGTACCTTAAGAAAATACTTGAAGTAAAAGGATGTAGAAGAAGAATCTAACATGATTGCTCAAGGCTGTGTGCTTCAAAAGACAATTGTCTGTAAAATGACATGAAAATGACTGCCGAATCAGAGGAGTATGCTATGCACATTTTCATGAATACACACTTCTTAAGCAAATGTGCAAGTATGAAGAAAAACATGAAAAACATTTCTGCAGAGGGATAACATCTCTTGCACCCCCTATATCCACACCATACTTTAACCCTCTTTCTCTGAGGGCTCTAAACCTCAGAAAAAAAGATTTATCAATAATAGAGGGAAATAGCAATATCATTCCTTCTGACTGTATGCTCAAAGAACTTAAAAAACTATATGCTATGAGTATTAACATACCACTCCTATACGGAGTTAACAAAGCACACAAGTAACTGTCACCTTGAGCAATTATGTTTGAGCAAGTGTGATACAAGAATCTCCCATCAAGCAGCTAACGACAAGCCACTCAAGAATAAGAAGACGTAACTTGATACACCGTAGTAGAGAGAGAAAGAGAGAGAAAGAATGAAATATTTCCTCAGAAAGGAGATGTATGATTGGAATAGCCCTCTTAAAGAGGTATTACAGTTAAAAATCAGCAATGGACTTTATTAGTGCATGACACAGATATAGTGTAATTACTCGAAGGACTGGTAAATAAAAGATGATGCCTAAAAAATGTATCTGTGGTTTAGCTAGTGGTTATGAAATTGGCAGATTAGGTTGACCCAGTGGTTCTTACCTGATATTAGAATATATATGTTTTCTAATATGTAGTTCAGAGCTCTCAACAAATGAACACACATGCTGTACTTAACATGGTGAGTTCTGTGCCATTGTCTCTTTAAGTCTTCATTAATATGCATTATGACTGTAATACAACAAATTTCTTCTCAGAAAGAAAAGAGATCATTGAACTATGTGCTGCTGCCTTTACTAATTGTACGACTCTAAGATGAAAAAATGTTACAGAAATGACTAATAGTAAAAGATTTACATGCTGATGGACTTCAAATTACTGTATTAAATGCTCTCTTGTCTCTATGCAAGTATTAGCATGTCACATTAAACAATTATGTGATTTGATCAGAGATGTGTTAATGCAGATGTGAGATATGTTCTTTTATGTAGACTGCTCTAACAAATAACATTTTACTTAAATGTGACAACCTTCTTATACCACACATTATTGAAAGAGTATGCTGCTAAGTTCCATATTGTAAAATATATCTATATAACATGAAATGGTTCCATTTATATGTCATTTATCCTGCCTGTATGCATTTAATGATAGTACACAAAGTCAACATGCTCTTTAAAAACTGAATTGAGTTATGTTTCCTCTAAGAGTATGATACATTATGTCTGCATATTGTTCCAATAACTGTACCAGACACAAACTTCTATTGGCATCACAGATGTATAAAAAAGGTTTTTAATCTCTACATATATCACAGCTACCATATTGGCCTTTTGTATCTGTCTGCTGATGTAAATGTTTATTGTTTAGATTCAGCTTGCTAGAAGTAGACGTACAACCTGCTAGACATGAGGCTAAACTTTAAGGCAGTGTAGAAACAGACCCATGCTTACTGAAAACACATTATCACTGTCATACAACTATTCAGTAAGTGAGATATGAGACACACACATGCACACACGCATGTGTGCGTGCACGCGCGCACACACACACACACACACACACACACACACACACACACACACACACACACACACACACACACAAAATTCCCACACACCCTTACAACACAGAGCACCTCTGCTATACTTGCTTATGCTGAAGTTATTAAGACAACAGTGCCTAAGCCTCCTAAGCTAAGGACTAAGAAACCTCAGACATTAATTCACACAGCAACCCGCACCCACCTTTACCCTTCACACCCACAGTCAGTACACATACTTCTAAGAGTGAAAAGGGTGCAGACTCCAAGATCTGAAGGTCCACTGAGACTGCATCCATCCATGGTAATGTTTAGAATAGGTGACTCTACTGCCAGGTATATGAGCACCACTCCTACCAGGCTAGATAAGAATAAGGTTATGAATAGCTCTGTCTTTACAGAACCAAGAGCCATGATGTATCTCTCCATACTTACAAATATGGGCATGCAGTGCTCAACATTTGGACAAATGACTTTAGGTACTGCCAAGGCAGGAAAAAACATGGCTGTGAGTGGTATTTTGCCATTACCCAGAATGATGTAGATATTGAATGATAAGGTAATTGGCTGTAGTAGCTGGGTATGTAGCTGGAGTCATTCTAAGGAGATCCAGTATGTGTCAGCCTGGGGCAAGATAATTGGCAAGCCTTTCTGCTTTGCTAGGGATGGACTACATCTGCCTTGTCAAGGCTTTTGCATTCTGGCTAAAGCCTTTGCTATCCCAATAGTACTTTTTTAGGTACAGTCCCTCTGCTGAACATTCCAATTTAGCAAATTTTATTTCAGAATGCATTGTGTCTCTACTTAGTGCCAGCAGTCATAACAAAAAAAAAACAAAAATGCCTGCACTTATAACCTTCTTTAAATTTGAACACATTCATACAGGTACAATTACAGAGGTATAGTTTCAAAGTAATGACATCACTTCTCACATTCCTGGGTTTAATGCCTATCATGTCATCAGACCTTCTAGCAACTGTGTGAGAGTATAGACATTTGAAAGCAATTCATCACCTCGCAACTGACTCCTCAAGACACCCAAGTTGAATTCCTCGATGCTCAAATTACCCTGCAGAAGATTAATTATAATTTCATATCTAGCTGCAAAATACCCTTTATGTCCCCTTCTGAGCACTATCTTAAAATCTTAATGGAAATCACATTTAGTCTCAAAACATTTTTACTGGAAGACTTCAACTATCCATCAGTAAACTGGCTATCATACACTGCCAATAGTCAGTATGTTCGAAGTTGGCTGACACACATTGCCAATGGTCAGCATGCCCAGTGCTACCGTGACATTAGAAATCATACCTCCATTGTACAAATAGTTAACAATCATAATGGGGGCCTAAATACCCTTGATATAGTATTCAGAAATATGGCCTATTCTTATACACCTGCATATGTATCATCTTCTCTTGTTAAATCAAGCCATGAGTCATTGATGCCTTCCTCTAAAATTGGTGGGATTGCCCTTGCAAATATCTTTATGTTTAGGGGCTTCTCAAAAGTAAATCGTGTTTAGTTATTTGATGACCAAAATAACTTCCACTGGATCCTATTGCTAAAGTTGCTGCCTGTGTATCTGACTTCTACTCCCACTTAAATAGTTTTACTGATAAGCAGTCCTTATCTACACCAAATATAATGGGAAATTTAAAAATATGCCCCTGTGATGGAATTATCTATAAAATAAATTATATAGCAAGATAAAGAAATAACTTAAGATTCATAGATTCATAAATTCAAACACTGTTACTAGGTTAACAACCTAGGGAGCCTTTTTAAGCCTAGCCATGTTTCCCCAAAAAATAATGATGTCCTCTATCCAAACAGGACATTCGGGGCCAGGCATTTATAAGCTACCTCTGTCCATAAAGGACGTAGGTGCCAGGCCAGGTGAAAATGACCTATTCCCCATCCACTTGTCTAGGTTGTGGTTAAACTGGGTAATAGACAAACTCAGCTTCACATGGATGGGAAGCCTGCTCTATAGGTGGGCCAGTCTATGGGACACATATATGTCACTCCAGCATGTCTTGTTTAAGTCACAAACAAAATTCAGGTACCTAGACCTTGTATTTCTGGTACTCTTTTTCTTACAAATATGTAGGCTTACTAAGTGCGGTGTTTGCAAATGCCTTGCAAGCCATGCATAGACCACCCCTCAGCAATCTATAGGAGACTGAGTACAGGGAAAGGGCTTTAAGGCACTCTGCATAAGGCAGGTTTGTTATGCCTTGTATTCTTTTTGTAAGGAAACTTTGAGGTGGCTCTAGTTGCTGCAAATGCCTGGTCAGGTATACACCAAAGGGAACATTTTACACTATGACTGGTCTGATAAGGGCAGAGTACAGTGAGATAATGACCACTTTGGACCTAGATGCCATGCCCTTATTTATAAGCTGTGCAACATAAAAGGATGTCACCACTGTAGCCACATGTTGGTCAAAGGTAAGGCTACTGTCTACATGAGTACCCAGAGCCCTGACCACTGGGACAACTCTTAGGGATGTATTATCAACATTGTAATTAGCCAGAATGGTTGACTTCCCAAAGGGTACAATTATGCATTTCTTAGTATTAGTAAGACCATGGCTTTGGCACCATTTGTTAGTCAGAGATAGACCTTCTTGAAGAATGCTAATGTCTGCAGGGGTGTTAATGATAACCCCAACTTGCAATCATCTGCAAACTTAGTCAGCCATAAACTTTCAGAATTTGCTTCCATTTCAGAGAAATAGATGCTAAAAAGGAGTCAGCCCAGTACTGAGCCATGGAGAACTCCTCTAGTGCCTGGCCTCTTGGTGGAGATGGCCACACTTATTTTGACGTCTTGGGTCCTACCAGTGAAATAGGTGACTATCCAGCAGGTGATAAAAGGGTGTATACCTGAATTAGTTAGCTTGTCTATAATGCCTTAGTAGGGTACTGCATCAAAAGCCTTGGCCAGGTCAAGGTAGGCAGTGTGCACAGTCTTATCTTCATCCAACACTTTGGTAACCCTCTCACAAAAGTCCACCAAATTTAACAGGCATGACCTTCCTTTAACAAAGTCAAACTGTGATGGCTCCAGTGTTTTCAGGTTACCTATGTCCTCATTTATCATATCCATGATGATTCTTACCATGGCCTTAAATATGAGGCTGGTAAGATTTATGGGCCTGTAGTTACCTAGATCAGTGGTTGCAACTCCTTTGTACTGGTGTATCACTGTAGCCATCTTCCATTCCTTGGGTACAAAACCTGACAGAAAACTCCAGTTGAAAAGTCATGTTTCATGCTATTTATTAAACATCACAGGATGTTTTCAGGGCCCATTGATGCAGTGCTTTTGGCCTTGGAAAGTGCATTTATGACTCGTTCCCTAGTAATGGTTGGGGGGATTGTGTTATATGATATTTCCTTTTGACTATCGGGGGGGGTTTGGGCAGGGGGGTTTGAGCTGAACCTGTCAGCCAAAAGGTTGGCAATGGCCTCTGGTTCAGTGTAGGTGATGGCATTTACAATAAGTTGTCTGCATTGTTGTGTATTTCCTCTGAGGTTACAGCTGTAGAAAGCCTTGTGTTTGTCCTTTGAATGAGAAGCAATTTTTTTCTCAAATTTAGCCTTTGAAGTATTAATTAACCCTCTTTGCTGCCTGTTTAGATTGGTCAGGGGGCTTTTCGTATGTATGGCCTTGTTTCTCCTACATCTGGGCAAGATTTTTTTTTGTATAACCAGTTTATATTGTGATTCCATCAGGGTGGCTTGTCTTTTGAGTTTGTCTTATTCTTAATACAAGTGGGCACAGCTTGCTCTATACAGCTATCAATATGGCTGTACAGAGATCTTGTAAATAGCTTAGTGTATTCTATGGTGTTAACTGGGTTTGGGGGTGCTTGGAATTTAGCTAAGGTGTTGCTTAGTAGAGAGAGGTTAGCATTGGAATAGTTCTTAAAGGTTTTTGGTGTCACTGAATCCCTAGATTTAATTTTTATTTCAAGTACTAAATGGTCAGATTTTATGAGCGAAGATATTACATTGGGTTAGAGACACTGCCCCCCATGTTCATGAGTACAAGGTTAAGGATGTTTGTATCCTAGTAGGAGAATAGACCAACTGTTCCAGGATGTTGTTATAAACAATGTTTAGGAATTACTGGGCTTGTGCATTAGAAGTGGTGTAGAATTTGCAATGTACAGAGGAGTAGTTGAGATGCTCTATGAATATCGTATTGGGCTAAACGGTGAGGGGCTCTAGTGCATTGAGATAGGAAGTATGGGTTTCCTGGGGCAATGAGGGGGACCTATATGATGCAATGATATGGTATGACACCCTGTTTATGGTAAATTGCACATGTATGAGCTCCAGTGGATCATGCACTTTAATTAGTCTGGATGTGACATTGGTCATAATATAGACTGAGACTCCTCCACCTTTAGTTCCCTCCTGTGCAATATCTAGTCTAAAGGTATGAAAGGTATAATAACTTTGCATTGCTAGGGTACTCTCAGAGACTTTAAACCATGTTTCCGTTACTACACAGATGTTTACATTCTCCAGGGAGAGGAAGGCTTGCAAGGAGTGGAGTTTCTTGTTAAGACTTCTAGCATTGAGCAGTACTACTTCAGATATTTCTTCATAGGTTCATTTAAGTCAGTAGGTTTATCAGTTTAACATTGCCTAAAAAGGCATTGATGGGGGTGGAAAAGGTCTCTGCCAATATCCAAAAGTCTACAGACGATACGTATAGGCCATCCCTGGGAAAGCAGAGTGGTCTGTCATCCACATCCTCCCATACGTCAAATATTGTATCCCCTGGATTGACACCAGAAGCTAAAGCCAATTGTTAAAAATCAATCATTTTCTGTTGATAATGTGACATCATCCTTAGAGAAGGTAGTATGCTGCTCAGTGCTAGGCTCATACTTGCCTGAGACACATCATCAGCGAGATCAATTGTGTCTTGTTTCATATAGTCAAGGGAGGTACGTCTCAGGTAATTAAGACCCATATGGACTATGACAGAGTCATACTGGTACCTGTGGTTCAATGACTTGAGTGCCTGTGTAACTTGAAGGAACCTAGCCCCAGAAAGGCAGCAAACTGTGACTCTCTCCTTACTTAGTCTGATGAGAGGGACAGCAGTGTGCCTCACTATTGAATAACCAATGACCAAGAAATTTGGCCTTGTGCTAGTTTGCCTTAAGAGCTTAGCAATGGAGACATTGGATACAGTGTTACTATGTGTAGCTGATGTTGGAGTTTTATCAGAGTGTTTATATAATGGCTTAGGACCCTTTCCTTGATTGTACTGTGCAGGAGATCTTAGTATTTTAAGAATGTTACCTATAAGTGCCTCAGCATTAGTTTGTGTAGGACAACATCTATAGGATTGGTTTTGGTTGTTGTGACATCCCCACTCTGGGACAGTAATCAAGGAACCTGAATCCTCACCACTGACATTGGAGAAGGATGTTCACTTGGAATAAAAATGGATACATTTAGTATTTCCATATGCAGACCTCTCTGCATCAAGCACAGTTTCCCTTAAGAGCACACAGGGAACAAACTCAGCCCAAGGTCTTGATTTCTAAATGTCTCCCTCCAGATCCAAAGTAAGACTCCCCACTGGCAGAGTAGTAGGGTTAGGCCTTCTGCCAAGTGTCCAAGTAAAGTCTTCCAGCACCCTCTCTGTGAAACCAGTGCTTTGTGTCCCTGCTCCAAGTAGCTGACTCATACACTCTTTGAGATTTAATGTTCACACACAAACACCTGGGAAAGTCTGGCACAAATGTACTAACTATGCCACTTTCTGGCCAGACTATAAGATAGATTCACTGCCCCCAGTTAGTTACTATAAGGCTCTTGCATGAGTACCCAATTATACCGAGTGAAATTAATATTAATATAAGTGGTAATGTTGAACAAACAGCAAGGTTTTCAGGACTGGCCAGAGTTATCACCAGATAAATATGTGCAAATACTCTCAAAGTTTAATATTCTCTAAAAAGGACCAGCCACAATGTAAAGTTTAAATATATTTAATAACAAATAATAAAAGAACATGAAAATATGAAATATCTATTTACAGTAAACACCAGAGTTTCAATCACTAGGGAATATTAAAAGTACCACCAGTGGAAAGTTTCACACAGTTATAGAAAAACAGTATTTAGCTAGTCTCACTATCTATTCCTGATTGATTAAAGTAATTACTCTTCTTAATTCCTGAATAGATCAAGGCAAGATGGGTGAGTGGTCCTTCTTGTTAGATCCAAGGCAGAATACAGAATGCTGCGGAGACTTCATCATCTTCATCATCATCAGCCCCCTTTTTCCCATTTTTCTATGTGGGAACAGGCTATCGTATTAACTGTCACCAACTATCTCGATTCAGTGCCACACTCCTGCCTTCTTCAGCACTCATGCCTGACTGTCAGATCTTTTACACAATCCATCCATCTCTTTGCTGGACATCCTCACTTCCTCTTACCTTCCTTTTTGTCTGTCCCAAATCTTCTTCACCAGATTGTCTTCAACTTTTCTACATATGTGCCCAAACCACCGTAATCTGTTCTGTTTGATCTTTTATGCAATTGGAGCTACTTTGGCTTCTGCTCTTATGTCCTCATTCCTTCATCTGTCCAACAGTGTGCATCCTACCACCTTTCTCAGGCACTTCATTTCCATCACCTCTAGCTTCTTCAACTGTTCTGCCTTTACTGCCCAGATTTCTGTACCATAGTGTAGTACTGGTCACACCACTTCTTGTACACCTTACTTTCCAGCTTCTTTGGTATTCCTCTGTCATAGACTACACTTGATACTCTATGCCAGTTGGCTGCAGCTCCTCTGATTCTACCTTTGACCTCTTCATTCAGACTACCCTTCTCCTCAACTACCCTCTCAGATACTTGAAGCTGTTTACCTGTTCCACTATCTTGCCTTCTATCTCTATTCTCAGCTTCTTCTGATTTCCCCAATTTGCTGACATTACCACCATCTTATCTGTGCTTAGTTTCATTCCAAGTGCCTTCAGATTTGCATTCCATTCTCCTATCCTTTGCTGGAGTTCTAGCTCAGAGTCTGCCTGTACTGCCACATCGTCTGCATGCAGCAGCTTTGTTGATCCATCCCCTCCAACCTGTTTGCTAATGTAGACCATCACAAGTATGAACAGAAGTGGCCTCAGAGCTGAACCCTGATGTACACCCACTCCCACTGGGAACTCCTCTGTGAGACCAAACACTGTTTGTACTTGAGTCATTGGGTCCTTGTATATAGCCTGCACTAATTCTACCAATGTTTCTGGGACTTCAAACCACCGCAGTACTGCCAGATCAGCTTTTTTGAGACCTTGTCATATGCTTTCTCCAAGACTAGGAATGCCCAGTTGGACTCTCTCCTCATCTCTAGCTTCTTCTCAAGTATCTGTCTCAATGCAAACAACGGGTCAATTGTGCTGCATCCTGATCTGAATCCAAACTGCTCATCTCCCATCTTACATTCTACTACTCTGCATATCCATTTATCAATCACCCTCTCCAGAACTTTCATGCAATATGATAGGAGTTTGATGCCTCTGTACTGCCCACAGTTGCGGATATCCCCTTTGTTCTTCTACACTGGCATGAGTATGCTTATTCTCAAGTCATCTGGGATACGCCTTTCTCTCCACATGGCTATTAGCACGCTCAGGAGCCATTTCTCCCGTCTCACCCAGCATCTTTATCATATCTGCTGTGACCTCATCTGAGCCTGCTGCTTTCCCTGACTTCATCTTCCTTAGTGCTGTTCTTACTTCTTCTAGGGTGAGCTTCTCTTCTTCTCTCATTGTACCCTGTTTCTGGGGCAGTACAGCTTCTGTGGGGTTTTCTTCATTCAGAAGCTGCAGGAAATACTTGCTTTTGATATCCTCTGGACTGGTGAGCAGGTTGTTGAGACTTCAGTCTCGTCTAATATTAAAACATTATTTTTGTACAGAATGACATCACACACATCTTGCCATCTGACTCTGTTTCCCATGCTATCACCAGCACTAGAAGCTGCCAGTTTTTAGCACCTATATGTCAATAATACAGACAAGAGAGGCTTGCTCAGATGTGGTGCAGCTGCTGGAAGTCTTAAAACCATAAAACTATTCCACTCTTCCTACAGGAGCTACAACCTATTCTCTAGCACAGACATTGTGCCTCTGGCTTCATTCAAAACTCTGGGATAAAATCTTTATTGCTTAACCCATAAAGTAATTTAACTTCAAGAATATATATTTTTTCAAAGTCAGATGGATTAACCTCTTATCTCCCAGTATATGCTGTTATAATGTATACATGTAAACGGTTACTATAATGCCTGCATATTTATTTTCTGTCCATCAGGAAGCACTGTTGATACATGTTAACACAGGCAACTTTTCAAACACATTTTTAAACAGAAGCATCTGTACAAATCAGTTTGATACAAAAATGACATATAGTTCTTTGCAAAATTCCAGCTAGCTGTTCTGGCATAAGTTATGCATCCACTGCCCAACTTCTCCTGGCAAAGCTGGCAGTACTGCCTATCATCACAGATGTATGAGAGAATTTTGCCTCCAGCATTAAAGTGTATTTACATCTCTTGCATACACTCTCTTTTATTAACAATAAGTGAGTTGTCAGTGTACCTGAGGCAGTTGCTAGAATGCCTCAGAATACCCATCTCAACCAGAATGGCCACAGAGAGAGAGAGAGTTAGGAAGTGCATATCCATGGCCACTGATCTACTAGGGAGGAGTGAGGAAAACCTAAATATTGAACAAGTCAATAAGACAAGAAACATAATACTTATAGGAGGACTCATTTTACCTACCTTAGAGCACTCTTAAGTAAACTACTAAAGAGCTTAAGGAAACCATTAGGAAACTCAAAGCTGAATATGAACTTAAAATAGCACTGAAACTAATAATAGCAATAGTAGTAATAACAATAATACCCATTTGTTGACTAGATAGGCCCAATGGGCACACAATCCCTTTTCAGGGGTGGCCCAAGAGCAATGTCTGGTTCAGTGATTTGCTGAAGGTCACACAGTAGACAAATGAGGGCTGAGGAAATCAAACCCTGAACCACAGGTCACAGTATTTAAGAGAGACCCAAGAGCAATGTCTGGCAAACTGACTTGCTCAAGTTTGCACAGTAGGCAAATGAGGACTGAGGGAGTCAAACCCTGTACCACAAAACTGCAGTTCACAATTTTTCTTTAACTATGCTAGGATGCTAAAAACTAACACCCAACAATGTTTGGAGCTAGTCTACAAAAACTGCCCAGTCTGACCTAAAGAAATACTAAATACCCTAGCTGACAAATTTTACTCCTCTCAAGGTTATAGCTATTCTACAATATGGCTTTCACAGTCCCACACACCTCCTTTAATCAGTATGGAGTGAGTCCCCTATGTCCTCTCAAAAGATAAAAAAAACTCATACATGATATCCAGATAGCATACCAGGTTTACTGATTATCAGTACCAAATCTGTCTATCTGAACCCCTTTTTCATCACTTTTAATCTTAGCCTTTCAACTGATTACAGTCCTGAAATGTAACGCCATTACAAAGTGATAACCCAACCACAGATCCTAGTAATTACAGATCTATTAGTCTCACTAGCATCATAAGTAAAATTATGGAGTGTTATCTAATACCTTATTAATCTGAACATAAACATTTTTTTAACTGTAGACCCTCATCAATTTGACTTTGTTAAATGTAGGTTCTGCCTTGCTAACCTCTGGATCTGTTCAACGTCTTTGAAACAATTCCCCATGCAGGCATTATTGTCATACATATAAATCTGAATATAAATCTTTATGTTGCGTTGTGGATGACTAATTGCATGTCTGACAGAACCTTTTTGGTTAGAGTTGCAGGTGCAACTCTTGAAAGAGGAAATGTTACCAATGATGAACCACAGGGATCAGTGTTTGACCCTCATTTCTTTGGTATCTATTTTCCAGACCCTCAGTCCAGCACTCTTGGCGTGTGGCTATTTAAGTTTGCAGATGATTTTAAACTGGGTGTTGTTATTCAGTTTTTCACTGACTCACAATTGTTCCAACATGGGTTAGACTGTTTTAACAATTGACACAAGGGGCAGTGGTCTCAAGTTAAATTTCAAAAAATGTTAATTCAGCTCATTTTGGCTTACAAAACGTTTACATAGCATACTATATAAGTGATACACCTCTACAATCAGATACTGTGAAAAAGGATCTAGATACTCTTGTCAATAATTCCTTATCTTTTTACCATCATACCTTCAAAGCATTTCAGAAAGTTTTCTATCTGGCTCATCTAATTTCCAGAGGCATCTCTTCTGGATTCAATTCCCCTTTTCTTATACCTCAACAGACCCTTTATTGAAAATAACACTCGTTTTGGCATGTATTTGTCGAAACATACCACTTAACCTCTAACAATCCACTGCTAAAAACATTAGTGGCCTCAAGACCCTCAGTTATCCAGACAGACTTGTAGCCCTATGTCTGCATTCAGTCTCTTATAGATTCAGTGAATCTGTGTTCAGTGTTTTGAGCCATGGAAGATCTGAATCTCCTTGACCTCATAATCAGTTGCAGAAGAAATGGTTCCTCAAATGCTCCCCTTAAGGGAAGAAAATCATAATAAACAGTTAAATAAGACACATTGACATGACCAATTTGTATCCCAGTATATTCCCTACCTCTTAAACAAACTTCAGCTACATATCAAACAGAAAATTGCCCTTTCCACCTTCCAGGTTAGCTTACATAATTAGATGGGCAGCCTCAGAGTCTACCCTGGTCTAGCTTGTGTTACCTTTCTGGAGCCTAAAGGGAGTTTTTAAATCTATTTTATTGACTGGATTTGTAATGATCTATAAATTTGTTAATAAGTGCTTATCTATGAACCAATAAACCTAAAAGCTGTATGAAATAATGAGCTGAAGCAATGCAGGTATTGACATTTTCATAATGGACTAAATACCATTTTAGCATTAGACAGTGATTCACTCTACTAACTCTGGTGTGCTGCTTACAATAAAACCGTATATGTTTCTTCATTCCCAGACAGAAAATGGAGAATGTACAGCAAAAGGGGGTTTTGTAAGTGAGACCTTGGTTCTGTCTCTTACTGTCTCTTTCATACAAGTCACCTGTTCATAGGTTAGTACTAGTCTAACTGCCCTTATGGACAATTTTAAGCCTAGCCAATTACCCCATGTCAGAATCAAACCCTGCACCTTGTGTTTCTAAGGTAAGTACCTTAACCATTACACCAACCTGCATCTTAAAGATCATGCTTGAGTTATATTAAGATTTCAGAAGGTGGAAGTGATCATTTAGAGAACATATCAATCTGACAAAAAATAAGTAATTAAATAAATAAATATGAATGTTTGTTATGTGTCATTCCTCACCGATGTTTTGGAGGATATTCGGAAGTCTTGGTTGTGTTTACCATCTTTAATATTTTCACTTATCTAGATTTCTTAGGAATAATCCATGTTATGCTTTCTGTAAATGACATGCAGTCCGCTTACATAGCTCAGTTTTAGTCTCTGCATAAATATCTTACATATGCACTGCACACTTATAATGCTTCAGGAATTCATCCATAGATTCCAAAATTGAAAATACTACACCTTCTAGCATTTAGTCTGAGCCCATTTTCAGTTCACCAAGAGTTTACTAGTGAGAGTTCATTCTGAAGGGTTTGGGTGTCAGAGAATAATGTAACAATAACCACAGTTTACAGTCATCTACAAATTTTGTTAGGTAGAGGTATTGTTCCTCTTCTTGTAGATATGAAAAATAAAATCCAAAAAGGAGGGGTCCCATTAGCAAGCCCTGAGGGACACTGCTAGTCACTTTCTTATTTACTGATGAGGCACCTGCAACTCGCACTGTATGGGTTCATGGGTTCAGTCTTTCAGCCAGTTTAATATCCATTTCACCATTTATGAGTCAATGCTTAAAGCATTTAGCTTCTTTATGATGCCAGCATAGAGACTGCTATCATAGGCCTTGACCAGGTTAAGATATGTCATATCTACACATGGCTACTGCCTTCAGATTCCATAACCCTTTTAAAAAAGATTAACTGATTCAGTCCAAAGGATCGATGCTCACAAAGGCAAAATATTAGTTTCAAGCCAAATTATATTCTTGCTATAGTATTTTATAAGATCAGTTATACTATCTTCCATGACTTTGCAGATGTGGTTTGTTAGACTGATCACTCTGAGATTACCTTGGTCGTTTATAAGGACACCCTTATGGAGGGACATCACCACTGCATTGCACCATTCATCAGGGGTGATACCAATAGCTAAAGTTAGGTTAAACATTTTAAGGAGTGGGTCTGCAAGGATTTGTTTAACACTATTTATTAAGCAAGCAGGTGTATTGTCAGGTCCCCTGGAGGAAGTATTTTTAGTCTTAGTTATCATTTATAGTAAAATATCTTTATAGAGTTTACAAAGTATTACAGGAGTAAGGGATTCAGGTATTTCAGAATTTTGGATACCAATTTAGTAAGGATAATGGCATGAATTTTGGGTTAGAATAGGAGGCATCATTAAGAATAAGTTCAGAGTAATGAAGTTTATTGTTTATTAGTTTGCTAACACAGCTAAAGAAGGATTTATAATTATCTTTGACTTCAGAGGCTAGCCAAAGTTCATAGACTATTTTAATTGACTTAATAATATTTTTCAGATTTTTTTCTAACGCATTGTCTAATGCTTTTGATATTTTCTTTTACAAGAGCGCTTTTGCTGTATAATTTAAGCAATTTCTTTTTTTTCTTTCTTTCTTTCTTTTTATGAACAAACTACTTTAATTACAAATTACATGGAATATCTGGTACCATCTGTGCAGTCCTCATTCATGGTACACTTGAAACACACACCATTAACTGAGACATTTGATACATAATTGTTCATCATTTCTTTATTTATACAGTGAGCTGCAGTCCATCCTGGTGTTCACATTATTTCCATTCATATTTTAATGCATTTCTTTTGTACTTTCGACCTTTTTCTGTATGTAGTCATGCCTCACATTTCTTTCCATATATTTCCATGTCCATTTCCTTCAATTGCATAGATGTTATTACACTTTTTACATAGCTTACATGAAGATCTCACCTTGATACAAGCAACTTGGATTATTCAGTACCATCTGTGCTGTCCTCATGCATGGTACACTTAAAACACACGAGTAACTAAGACATTTGATTCGTAATTCATCATTGTTTCTTTACTTCTGCAGTTATCTCCAGTCCATCCTGGAGTTTATCCATTCATAATTTAATGTATTTCTTTTGCACTTACTACTTTTTTATCCAGTCATGCCTCACATTTGTTTCCATAGATTTACAATTACATTTCCTTCAATTGCATATAAGTTATTGAACTTTTTACTTAATATGCATGAAGATCTCACCTACATAATTAATGCCCCATTACAGTCATTAGAATAGTCCATTAACTATTTACAATATTCCCATATTGATGCCTCTACTATCCTGTCCTATGGAGCTATGTACAACTTCTCTTTAATACAAATGTATATATCATTAAGTGTCATACGCAAGCAAACGTTAGGCAGGGGTTCCCAAAGTGTGTGCCGCGGCACCTTGGAGAGTCGCGGCTTCCTCACAGGGGCACCGCAAACTAATAAGCTTTGCTGCAAAATAAAC
>NC_056735.1:1610237792-1610252792 GCF_019279795.1 Protopterus annectens
TCAGACATGTGACCTTCTTGTTACATCCTGTTTCTCTTCCACTAATATTTTCCTAAGTTAAGCCACTCTACTTGCAATGAGGGATAAAGCCCTGACTGCAGCCTAGGCGACCAACGTTTGATTAGCAGCTCAGGCACTTGACGGAGTTGGCAAGGAGAATGGAACGTTCCTATCCTGGGGGAGGGTATGTACCGATGTCTCTCCAGTTCAGTTCTAGTGAAGGCTGGAACTCAAGTAGGTTAGATGTCAGGCCAGGCAGGATGGGGGTCAGGACAGACAGTTCAGTACATCTTCCTTAGGTCCAAGGAGCAGAGCACACTGTAGTTTCCTAAGCTGAGCCAGTCATAGCTTGTGCTAGGCACATATGGGAGGGTTATAGGTCAGCAAAAAAAAACTCCCAGACCGTACAGATGACAGCAGCACTCTCAATTCTTGGTTCATTCCTCTACTGAGTGAAAGAAAGAACTGATAAGTTAAGCCCACAGACTAAAGGTGGATGAGCATATTGGATGGGGAGGAACAACTCAAATGTAAACATATATATTCCCTACTCTGTATCATCTTGCTTTCTTTTGAGTGCATTAGGCACTTTATTAAGGCCAACCATTTCTCTTGCACCACCTTAATAAGTTATATATCTCTTGCTTATAATTGTAAGGCCTGATATGGTAATTGTGTACCTGGATGGAGACTACATTCTTCCCTTAATTCCTCACAGACTCCAATTCATAGTTCTCTGTGATTACGTGTTCCCATAGTTTTAAACTTATTCCTAACCTTTTCCATTTCCCAGCAGGTGTCCTCACCTCTGCATTCCTAAATCTGCACCCTATTTATTTTTTTGCTGTATAGTTTATTAATGATAGTAGACCACCAGAGTGGTTTATTTTTGAATTTTCCATGATACATTATTCCAGAAGGGATTGCAAATGCGATACATTTTTCAAAATGGGTGTAGACCTCCTTAGTGAAGCTTGCTGGTTTATTAAGATCAAGGTTGGTGCAGTCATAACTGAATTTTGATATTTCATCATAGATTAGGTTGAGTTTGGCATGCTTGTAGTTCCTGAAGTTCTTGAAATGAGGTTTGCTGAATATGGTTTTTGAGAGTTAAAAAACATAAAGCCACAAGTCTGTGGTCAGACATCATTGAAGAATGAGATACCAGAACATTAATGCAAGAAGAGATCATATTTCTAAGAATCTGATCAAGAATGTTGCATCCTGTCGTAGATTTGCTTACCAACTGCTCAAGGGTGATTTTGTTTATAAAATCTAGGAAATTAGGGATATATCCTTCATTAGAGGTATAGTTTTCTCCATTTTTTAAGGGTTTTTGCTAACAGACATATAATTTACAACAGAAATCATACATGGCCATCAGGGGAGAAAAAATGGGTTCTGCAACAAGTTATTAACAGATAACTAATTGTATCTGGAATGATATGTAACTTTTAGTTCGCTTTGAGGGTGTCTAGAAGTCTGCATGGTATAATATCCTTACTGATAAATATGAAGACTCAGACACAGCTGCCATCAGATCTGAAGATAAAAACCCAGGTACAGAAGGAGGGCTCTCTTTACATTTAAAAGTCTCAGTAAATATGCAGGCATGGGTGTTTTCAAATGTATGGATGCCTCCCTTATTGTATAGACTCCAGGCATTGAGGAGAACCAGCATAATGTGATCCAGTTTTCTGACTGATATGTCAGTTACATTGTAATATCCATCAGATGAACTCTGCCTTAGAAAGATACTGGAGGGCAGCAAAGTATGCAGAAGCCTTTGAACAAGACGTGCAGGCCATTCTTAATGGAGCATCTCATCCCATGATGACACATACTAGATCCATCTAGAATGACACCAGCTAGTTAACTAATTATTAAAATTAGTTATCTTTTCTTTTCATATAGGCATCATTCAACATGAAGGATGAAAGGAAGGATTCCATTCAGAACCAGTGTCTTACCTGCATTGGTAACATGCATGGAAAATTCTAACATGTCTGTCTGCAAGTCCCTTAGGATTTTATATCTGAAATTATTTACTCCAGCATGTATAACCAAATCATTTGTTAGGAAATCCTGATGCCTGAAAGGCAACTGACTGTAACCCTCAACTTGTCCAGTCATGGGAGTGATGAGTCAGTGTGTCTGGCAGTCGTGTCACCTAATCACTAAAATGTGCCTGTTGCTGCTGTGGTTCAGAATGGTAAATCTGAAGTACTTTTGCTCACAGTCACTCTTTATAGCAGATGTGCATGAAGTAGATGAGTGGCCTGAACTTTGATGAAATTTAGGTAGCGCAGAAATTTGCTCTGGCTTTGCCTAAGTGCAGCTAGGACACAATTCAGAGACACTGGCTGTGTTTAGGCACAGCTGCTTGAGCCAGTTTGAGAAAGCAGAATGCAAATTAAGTTATAGTGAGATATAAATGAGGAATACATGAAAAATGTGCAGCTATCGTATGTAAATTTTGAGCTATTGCTGTCTTTGTGTCATTCATAGTTACTTTGTGGTGCACATCTGTTCCATGAAACCCCATTTCTAAATTCGCCAATGCAGAACTAACAGTCAGTCTATTAAAAATGAATAATCACAAATGCCTCTATCATTGCCCTTTATATCCCACCCAGAAATAACGTCTCAATCCTTGAAGATATACTCCAACAGGCCTCAGCTGAAATTAACCTTGAAACTTACATGCTAGGCAATCTAAAAATCGACTGGAATAAAATCAACAATTCCATACTCCCCCTGTCCATTAACCTCTTTAACTTTACTCAAGTAATCCACTCCATCACCAGACCCAATAAAACAAATCTCCCAGGATCCACCCTTGGCCACCCCCCCGCTTTCATTTACCGTGCAACCACCTCCCATCCACACCAACAGCAATATATTCAGACCCGCAACCTTAGCAAATTTGACCCCAAAACCTTCTCTAACTATCTCAAACAAATGAATTAGAACATTCTAAAAACCCTTCCACTCGATAAAACCATAGACCACTTTAATTCTACTTTCCTAGATGTTCTGAATTCCCTGGCTCCACCAAGGAAAAAAAGAATAAAAAATATAACTGCCCCAAAGAAACAAAGCAAATTATGCATCAAAGAGACAAATCCTGGAAGCTTTCCCAAAAGAATAAACTTCCCAAAACCCTTCTTTAATATACACATCTCCGTAACTTTGCAAAAAAACAAATCTTCAAAGACAAAAAAAATTCCTACTACACTAAGCTCCAGTCCAACCATCCACAAAACCCTAAGCTTTTGTTGGAACTCCATAAACTCACTCCTCAACCCAGGCTCCAAAAATAACCCCTGTCCGCACCCAAGTAAATCTGACCTCAAATTACCTTCACTATTCAACTCTTTTTTTATAGAGTCAATATCCGACCTAACGAAAACTTTTCCCAACAACGACCCATCTCTCCTACATTCCACCTAATCTAATTCCCCAAATAATTTCGCCCTATGTTTAAGCTTAAACATGTCTCCACTAACTGCATAAAAAGACTTCTATCCAAACTTAAACCCTGTTCCAATGCACCTGACAACATCTCCTCTTCCTTTCTCATGTCTGCTGCTGATGGTATAGCTCTTCCAATTAGTATCCTAATTAATAGATCCACAATGGAATCCTGTGTCCCTAAACTCTAGTGTTCCACCTTTATTCTTCCTCTCCACAAGGGAGGCAAAAACACTAACATTCAAACTTCTGCCCTATAGCTCCAAAATCCTAGAAAAATGCATCCATCTCCAACATATGCCTTTTCTGACTAAAAACCAACTTCTTACCCCTACCCAACATGGCTTATGACCAGGACATAGCACCATAACAGCTCTACTCTCATTCTTAGAAACTGTCAATCAAGCCCGAGATTCTGGGAACTTAGTATCCACAGTGCTCCTAGATCTCTCTAAAGCATTCGATACTGTTTCCCATAAGCACCTTCTAAGTCACCTCTCAATCCTAAATTTCTCCCAAAACACAGTTCCCTGGTTCTCAAGCTATCTGTCAGATAGATCTCAGGCTGTGAAATGGAAAAAAGGCACCTCACCTTTTTTACCCACCCCTACCGGACTACCACAGGGTCCATCCTTGGAGCAATGCTAAGTAATAGCTTTAATAATAACTTTCACTCTGCTATTCCTAATGCCAAAGTCATCCAATATGCAGATGACTCAACACTTGTCTGTTCTGCATCTAGCCTCCCTGAACTCCTATCTAAAACTCATACTGCCTTCTCAACTACTGAGATTTGGATGTGCCAAAATCACCTTTCTCTCAATGCTAACAAATCTAAAATGCTACTATTCACAATCTCAAAATCTTTCTCTTTTGATAAAAATTCCTTCCAGTTCCTTAGCCAAAGCAACTCACCGGTCAAAGTTGTTCCCTTTGCCAAACTACTCATTATAACTATAGACGAACACCTCAAGTTCAACATCCATATTCAGCAAAATATAAAGAAAACCTACCAAAAACACTTCCTGTCTACTTCTACCAGGCATACTCTGGCCTCCTCTTACCTCCTTATCTCCCTTCTGTACAGTGCCCTGCTACTAACTAACCTATCCTCTTCCATCACTTCCAAACTTGAAAGCTGTTGTAACAAAATTTCTACATTTGCCACCAAAGCCAAACATTCCACTGATCACTGTGTTACCCTCCAATCCTGCAACAGGTTAGAATTCACAAATTACCTGGACTTCTTCCAGCTCACTACAGCACATAGATTAACATTTAATCCAACCAAATGCCCCACTCTAACTAACATCCTTCCCCCATACACCCCAAATATAACTCTCAGATCTGAACACCAAAACTTACTGTCCACAAAACTAAACGTCCTGCTGGACAACTTCTCCTCTCCTTCAGTAAGAAATGGAACTCTCTCCCTTCCACACTAAGGACAATGTCAAACACAAACAACTTCAAAACTCAGCTTTACACCTTCCTCTCCTCCAAATGGAAATGTAACTACATTCTCCCTACCTAGAACTCTTTAGTAAAAGCCCCTGGGAGGGTATTCTCCTGAGTTCCTAAGCACCTTATAGCTGGCTATAACCTCCTATAGTTAATTCCCATACGATCTCTCACACTCTGTAACTATTGTAAATAGCTTTTGACTTTTGACTTTAACTGTGTGAATTTGTTAAAAATGTATCTGCATGATATTTTCCATTATGTGCAATATTGCTCATGCTTTGTATTATTTGATATGTATTTGTACTTGTACTTTTATTTTTATTGGACTGCTATCTTTACTGTAATTTGTTTCACGGAACTTTTCTCCCTGGGCCTCCACTGAAAATGGGCTCTCTGCGCCCAGTGGACTTCACCAGTAATCAAACTGAAAATAAATAAATAAACAAATGAATGTACATAAGATTTATAAAAATCAAAGGTATGTCTTTTTCATTCACTTTTAAACCTGCAAAGATGCCTGTGCTTGCTGACAAACACTGTTTCCTATACTGAGGTGCACATTTCAGTTACAACAATGCCAGGTGCACCCAGTGGCATTTGCCAGTCAAGAAGAACATATAGGCAAGGGATATACTTGAACTTTGATGATCAGGAAACTATGGACAGATGTAGAGTGGTGAGGGACATGGGATGGACTTTGGTGAGTTTGTATGGGCCACAGATGGAGAGTGGACAGATACATGACCTTCCTATACCCGTTGATATTAAAGTATGTAGAGCCTTCACTATACTTGCCACGGGACCTTCAAGAGACAAAGTGGGGATACAATGGCTATGTCACAGGCTTCTGCCTCAAGTACACTTCAGCAGTTCCTCAACATACTTTTGGCAGATATGGATCTGTGCATCTATTTTCCTGGGTCATCTCAGGCCCAAGTAACATGCATGCCTTCTATGGGATGACATGCTTTCCTCAGGTACTTGGTGTGATAGATTAAACCCGTGTTGCATTCAGGGCCCCATCTGGACCATGGGGAAACATTACCATAACATGAAGGGCTCCCAGGTAGTGTGTGATGTATGGGGATGCATCACCAACATGTCGGACCAATATCCTGGTACTGCCCATGAGTCTGCTACTTGCACAAAATAACACTGTGACTCACCTTCTTGTATGGTAGAATTTCTCATGGTCACCTATTTTGTGCAAAGCATTTTACTGTTCCTAATCATATGAATTTCAGTTATCTGTGGAGTGGTATAGGGAGCACTGAATAATCACCCCTCCCTTTTTGCTATCTGTCCCATGCCTCTTTTGATTTGAAAGTGACACAGGCTACCCAGTTGAACCTTGGCTAATGACATCACTGTGAATCCCCATGGAGCTGCTGAGGAGTGTTTCAGGACTGCCCTGTCCCACACCCAGCTAGTCACTCGCTGAATGAGTGTTTGGTCTGCTTAAAGCTGTTTTTTGTTGCTGGATGATTCCAGGGGTGACCTCCAATATGACCCTGTTACTTAATGCAAGATGAGCACCATATGCTTCATTCTGCACAACATCAGCATGCATTGGTCTGATGGGCAACTGCCAGAGTCAGTTGCCAGTAGTTGCAGTGCAACTCCCATTAATGTTCCTCCCACCACTGAAGATCGCAACAGTGACTAGCAGTAGAATGGCAGCCCTTGTAGTAGGATCATGCATGGCTTATGGCCCTGCAGGCAAAGAGGCAGCATCTAGTCCACAATAATGGGCCATGACATTCACTTAATGAAAATGAAAAAAAAGATTCATACAAATAATACTTGATGCTTGCAGTGTTACTTGTGAGCTATGATAAGTTGTGCACTGCCATTCTACATTCTACAGCAGATGTTTTCTATAGTTCCACAAAAAGGAATGTTCTGTTTCATAGTTTTATATATATATATATATATATATATATATATATATATATATATATATGCACATGCATACACACACACACACACATATATATATATATATATATATATATATATACATATATATATATATATATATATATATACATATATATATATATATATATATATATATATATATATATATATATATGTGTGTGTGTGTGTGTACATGTGTTTGTGAGTTAGAGTTAGGGTCAAGGATAGGTGAGCGACAGGTGTTGTATGTTTATGTGCAAGTGTGTGCATTTTAAGGTTAGGGTCAGAGTAATGGGAGTGGATAGATGGAGTGTTTTTAGTGAATCTATGTGCGTGTTTGTGTATGTGAGTATATTTTGTCTACTGGCAGTGTTTTGGGGAGGTTTTTGCTAAGGTAAGGTGTTGGATTAGCATTGGGGAAAGGGGGAGCTTTAGGGTTAGTGTCAGCACCCATTACTAAGATAATGCCAATATTCAGATGAATTTGAGAAGGGGGTTAGTGCTAATATTGGGAGAAGACAGTTTTCCTTTCTCGATATTTTGTAGTTTATTTGTTATGTTCAATAATCTGTATGTCTGAACATATTTTGTCAATGTTTTCACTTCAACATTAAGTACGTTCGCTCATAAAGTATAGAACCATACATATACATATATATATATATATATATATATATATATATATATATACACACACACACACACACACCATATTTCTTTCTAAATAAGACCTAACCAGAGAGTAAGGCCTAGCATGGTTTTTCCAGGGTGTTCATGATATAAGCCCTACCCCAAAAATAAGCCCCAGTTCCAATTCTTACTGTAATCCAATCATCACTCACACTTGACGGTTGAGATCCTTGGCCAATAAAACTACGCAGGTGTACTTTGATCAGTCAAAGTACAGACAATGGTCGGGAAGCATGCACTCATGGTAACGAGCAGCTGTGTTAGTGTCTTCTCTTCATAAATGGCACCATTTTGTGTTGCCACTCCGGTCACATAAGTCTTCAATTAACCGCCCTCCCCAGACAAGATGAGTGCAAAAAGAAAGAAAGTACAAGAAAGGAATCGTGGAGGACTCTCGTGGAAAGAACCTGATGGCTTTCTGTAAAGAGAAGAAGTTAGATCTCTGAATGGTCCGAAAATGGCAAGCAGCGTACATTAACCTCAGTCAACAGGCCGACGAGGGAAACGCTATGAAGTGTAAGTGTGGATCAGGTCAGCAACCATTATTTCCTGAGCTTGAAGACATCATCTGTGAGTGGATTGCTAAAAGAAGAACAAAGGCTTTGGGTGTGCGCAGGGCTGATATTCAAGCATTTGCCCTTGCAATAGCACCACAGTTAGAAATATCCCCAGAAGAATTCAAAGCATCACAACATTGGCTGGATGGCTTCCTTCAGTGAAATAAACTGTCTCTAAGAAGATCAACAACACTGTTCAAGCTGGAAGATACTGAAGTTATTAAACGTGTGCTTGCGTTCAAGTCCTTTGTTGATGGCATTGACTTTTCTAAATACCAACTCTCAAACATGATTGCTATGGATGAAACTGCAGTGTTTATGGGAAAAGGATCTCAAACAACAATTGATCAGAGGGGTGCCTCGTCAATCTACATTCCCTCCACTCATTACGAGAGTGTACTTGTTACCTGTATTTTGGCAATTCGTCTAGATGGAAAAAAAAAACACCTCTAATCATTTGTAAGGGCAAGAAAAATAAGACTGAAAATGTTTCTGGCATTTACATTCTTGAAACTGAAAAAGTCTGGTGCACACAAGCAGTTATAAGGAAGTGGGTCGATGTAATGCTGCCACTTGTTTTGCGAGGTGGCAAAAGAGGTCTGCTAGTCTAGGATTCAGCCCGCACTCACTGCGCTAAAGAAACTAAGAAATTCCTAGCACGGAGGAGAATAGATCAAATAATGATTTCTGCAGAAATGACTGCCTATCTCCAGACTCTTGATACTGCAATAAACATGCCATTCAAGGACCATTTGCGCATGGAATTCAATGACTACATTGAAAATAGAATGGAGAGAAATCAGCATGGAAACTTTGTGAAGCCTAGCCTGCAAGAGGTCATGACTTGAGTGAAAAATTCATGGGATAAAATCAGTGACCGCTGTGTTGCCAATGCACTACGAGCAGGCTACTTGGACAAGCAGTGCTCATTTAAGGAGAGCTCTATTGCTAGGCATGACAGACTGAGGCCAATGGTGCTAGAGGAGATGGAGTCACAAGAAATTCAGGCCAAAATTCGGTGGCTGGACACATGACAATGTCCCAGAAGGAGATGACATGACTGTATTTGAATAACTGTGAAAGCCAAGGTGCAGATATTCTGGAGTTGAAATATTTGCTACACTGTTTATGTAGAATTCTCACACAACTGTCAACCCTTTATTAGAACTGCTGTCCAATAATAGAAAAGTATGAAATAAATGTCAATTTGTGTACATGAATAAATGTTGATTTTTGTACATGAATAAATGTCGATTTGTGTTCATTAATTAATGTCAATCTTTGTACATGAATAACTGAATAAAGGTAAATTGTTGTACGGTGCGGGTAAATAAGGCATCCCCTGATAATAAGCCCTAATGCGCATTTCCCCAGGAGAAAGGATATAAGACCCGATCTTACTTTTGTGGAAATACGATATATATATATATATATATATATATATATATATATATATATATATATATCACTATCTTCAGGTTAAATGAAAACTATTTATAAAAAGGAAACCTGTTGACCTGTAATTGTGAAGAACCACGCACGAGATAGATAGAGATTTGAACACTTTCATTCACTATTTTATTATTTCAAGTCGAACGTCATCAGAAATCTGTACTTATCAGAGAAGCTGAATGCAGTCATTTTGAACGTTGACCCCTGAATTAACACTGACACATCGCAGATTCAAGAAGAACACTCTACCAGGAAGTAGAACTGCTGCAAATGCGACTCTGCGATGAAAAATGAACTCTATAACATTTAAATGTGAGTTATTTTTTATAACTACTTACTTATTTATGTTATAATTTATAAAATATGAAAGTTATAATGATTTTAAATGATTCAGTATCCCATAGTAAGCAAGTATGATATTTTAGAAGGCATAGAAAGCAAAACATATATACATATGTTTTTGAAAGTTTACATGACTGCAGCATATTAATGTATGTAAATACTTATGATTTAAACATATATAATACTACAATTCATTTGACTTATCTAACTGACAAGCATAAATATCATTATGATTTTATCTTAGAAGAAGTTGTCATGTGACATATTTTAAAGCAGCAGTTCAGATATATATAATACAGATGGCTTTCTTCACAATGATTTAAGTATATCTGGGAATTTACATAGCTATGCAGTATGATTTGTAACCATATTTATGAACATAAAGATTTTATTTAACTGGCAATAATAAGTATGAGAAGAAAGCTTTGATGCAAGTAATTTAAAGTCTTTTAGAAGCTGTTAACTGCATTTCTATGACAGAAAATAGGAATATCCTAATATATGTAATGTCTGAACCATGATAGCCTAAGTTATTGACTCTAAATGAACATAAGAACTTATTTTTACAAACTTTGAATAAATTAATATGTAGATATGCCCCTTTTTTTTTTTTCTCTCTCTCTCCCTCTCTCATCTTTCTCTCTCTCTTCTCGGTTCCCAATATCAAGTTTATTTGAATGCTATTTGATTATAAATGTATTATACTAAATAGATGTACATAGTAGTATGAATTGTTTCTAAAAGTTCCTATTTGTTTATATGATGCTGATTTATCATATGTTTAGCTTTGTCTTACTAGATAATCTAATTGAAAGAGGTTAACTTTAGTTAATAATAACCAGTATTAAATTGATAAGGTGGCAGCTGAGGTACTGCTGCTTAGGGTAGGGGGTTAATTTGAGTGGTATGTGCTACTCAAAGTTGGAGTTTTTAACTCCAGGCTGGGTGCAAGGTTTAATCCTTATATTATTTTCTTCTGTTTACTGTTGTTTGTATATAGTTCTGACATCCACAATACATTTTATAAACTCATTGTCACTACAAACAAAAATGAAGCTTATACAAAATCCCATAAGAGTTTCAATAAATACAGCTATATTTAAAGGTACACCTAAAGGAGGAGGTATAACATTACTTATTTTGTTAATTGTTATTCTGATTATAAGTTTTATATGTTTAAAAATGCCAAATGACTTCTCTAAAAGGAATTTCTTTAAACATTAATGGACTGAATAATCCATGTAAAAGGGCAAGCTTAATGAGATACATTCATTTACAAAAGGCCAACTTAGTATTCCTTCAAGAAACACATCTCCTGAAAAAGGATATTGATAAATTAGCCACTAATAAATATACAGTATTAGTTAGTTCAGAGCACACTCAGAAAAAAGAGGAGTGGCTATTTTATGGAATAAAAGTATGCCCATACCTAAAACTATTAAGTCTTATGAAGATGATAAAGGAATGTTTTGTATGGTTACAATACAAATTAATGGAAAGACATATACATTAATCAATGTATATTGGATACCTGGAATTGGTATTAATACAGTGAAATACCATCTTAATAAGATCATATCATTCTCTATAGGAGATATTATTTTAGCAGGTGACTTTAATTGTATCCTACATGAAAAGATACTACTACTATAGGAAAAGGGAAAATTACATCTAATGCAAAACATTTAAAGGATTTTGTTAATTCATATCATTTGAATGATATTAATAATCAGATAGACTCAAAAACATTGCCATACACCTTTTTTTCTAACAGATATAAAACTTATTCAAAAATAGATAGAGTCTTTATTTCTAACCAGATGGTAACAGAATTAATTAATTCTAAAATCATTTCGTGTCCTATATCAGATCATAATTCAATTGTCTTTGAGTTCATGATAAAAAGTACTTACAATGTTCAGATCAAAAGGATACCAGCATACTTAACTCAACTAAAAGACTATAAAGATTATATACTTTCAGAAGTGCAACATTTTTTAGACATAAATAATACTCCTGAAGTCTCCATTGTTTATGTTTGGGATGCTTTAAAATCATATCTATATGGACAAAGTATCAGATGGTATAATAATAAAAGGAAATCTTGGGATAAGGAATTATTAGATATTCAAAGTAAATTAGACTCTTATAAGCATAATAATAAAGAAAATATTATGAACAAAAAAGTCATTGAAGAAATAAACAAACTAAATGAGAAATACAAAGAAATTTTAACTCATAAAGTTAAAATAACTTTAGAGAAATACAAGTTTTTGTCTTACTCAATAAGTCCCAAATACTTACATAGACTTAAAAATAAAACAAAAAGGTTGAATAAGCAAAATCATATCAAAGAAATTTTCTCTCTAAAGAAAAAGAAGAATGTTGCTAGTCTATCAGAAATATTAGATGAATTTAGAAATCACTTTCACAAAATTAATCATAATAACATTAACATGGAACCCAAAGATAAAATAAAGAAATTTATAACTACAAACATGAATAAAAAACTTAATAAACAACAAACTAAACTATTGGATAAAATATTTCATATACAGAGGTTGTTACACAAATAAACAAGCTTAAATCAAACAAAGCACCAGGTAATGATGGTATTATACCAGAGATATATAAAATTCTTTCTAAAAGTACATACTCATTAATACATAAGGTTTTTATTTTGGCCCAGAATGAGTTAATAACTCCCCCATCTTGGCAATACACATTTATTTCGCCAATTTTAAAACCCAATAAAGATCCAACTAGATGCACTTTATATAGACCTATTTCATTACTTAATGTTGATTATAAAATGTTTATGAGTATTTTTGCTGATAGATTGAAGACAATCATCCCAGGCATTATAGATATAGATCAGACAGGCTTCATTGTAAATAGAAATACTTTTGATAATATAAGGAGAACTCTAACATTAATTGATTTTGCAAATAGGAGAAAGAATGATTTAACACTTATTAGTCTCGACATAAGTTCAGCATTTGATTCAGTAAGTTGGGATTACTTGTTTATCTTACTGAAGTGCACAAACTTTCCAGATGCATTTGTAAATCTAATTGAACATTTATATAAAGGAGCATTGGCTTACATTAAGATAGGAACATATGTCTCACAAAAAATACCCATTTTAAAAGGTACAAAACAAGGGTGTCCACTCTCTCCATTGTTATTTACTTTAATAATGGAGCCTTGGGCTAATCTGATCAGAAACAGTACTGATATAGAAGGATTTGATATAGATGAAAATACAACATCTAAAATTCAACTTTTTGCAGATGATGTTCTAATTACATCAGCATGATCTAATTCTTCTATGCAGTCCCTATTTGATAAAATTATGAATTTTAAAAATATTTCTGGTTTAATATTCAATGAAGAAAAAACTAAAATATTACCTATATATACACGAAAAAATGTCCTCATTAGTGATTTTAGTAAATATATACCCAATTCAGGTCAGATAACCTACTTAGGTATAATATTAACTAAGGCTATCAAATCTATTATACATAATAATTATAATACTTGTCTTCTTAATATACAAAATCTTTTCAATAGCTGGAATAATATGTTTTTTTACTATGGAAGAGAGACTTACAATTATTAAAATGATAATATTCCCTAAGATATTATACTTAATACAATCAATAATACTCCCACCTACAAAAATAATTATCAAGAAATTGAATACACTAATGTTAAATTTCTTATGGGCACCTAATAGATCTAGGATTGCATTAAAGAAACATACTAATAGCTGGTCTCAAGGGGGCATTTCTTTTCCAGACTTTAACTTATATACTATCTCTTCTATTATAAAAGTTATTACTTTGTTAATAGATCAGTCATATGTTGCAAAATGGAAAGATTACTGGGAACTAATTAGTATTCACTTCATGAAAATCTCTTTAACACATAAAAATATGATTGTAAATAACTCCATGTTATGGTTACTAAAAGAATTTTGTACTTCACCTATTACACCAAAATATATAGTTAGTTGTCCATTAAACATTATTATTAGTTATCGTAATTTTATATTCATGCATCCTAAGTATAAGGAATGGAATTTTATTCTATTCCCTATAATGTATACACAAGGTATGCTTTTGTCATCCACTTCTGAAAGAACTCATTTAATCACAGAAAATGATCTAAAGTACTGGTATCAGTTGCTATCTGATAATAAAGTTAAAAATTTAGACTTCTTAAAACAAGAATTTGATCTGAGAGAAACTTGTTGGTTAGAAGTTCAGACCTTTAGACAACATCTTATTAATAAAATTGATTTAATGTCTATAACAGTTAAAGAATCTATTCCAATACTGATTGATTACTTGATATTAAATTTACAACATAAAGTTTCTGATAAAGGTAAGCTTTCATACATACATAAAATTATCAGAGAAGAAACTTATTACAGTGTAGATACCTATTGGAATTATTTCACTTCCATTAATGGTGAATCGCCAAATCAACAAGATAAACAATATATATTGGAATCTGCTTATAAAACTACTTCTTCCATTATTTGGAGACTTTTTACTTGGAAATTTTTACATAGATCCTTTTATACACCTTTGACGATGAATAAAATAAATAATAAAGACAATTTATGTAAAAGATGTAATGTAGAAATTAATGCTGATTGGGCACATATGTTTTATGACTGTATAAAATTGAAAGAATATTGGAAGTCAATCAATGATTTTTTGCAGGCTCTTTTACAGATAATTTCATTATTTCTAAATCTCTTATATTATTCAACACTCCTGTTCCTCAAAGTGTTAAAAGGTTAAGCTTCCCTTGTTATGGTCTATTCTAGCAGTGGCTAGAAAAATAATAACCAGAAATTGGATTTCAGATACTCCTCCTTCGTTTAATGAATTTAAAAATGTTATGACTGTAGTGTGCCATATGGAATTGATGACAATAATATCAAGAACTACTAGAAAAACATCTTACTATATTATATGGGATACTTTACAAAATCTGTTAAAAAAATCTTAGCTTCAATAGCATGGTATTTTAGTTTAATTAATTGATTTGATTGTAGTGGATGTCTTTGTAAATACTTTGGTTA
>NC_056735.1:1610257792-1610417792 GCF_019279795.1 Protopterus annectens
GGTGAGGTCTGAGGTGGGAGTGATGGATGCGTTTAAGGTGGAGGTGGGATTACATCAAGGATCAGCTCTGAGCCCTTTCTTATTTGCAATGGTGATGGACAGGTTGACAGACGAGATCAGACAGCAGTCCTTGTGGACTATGATGTTTACAGATGACATTGTGATCTGTAGTGAGAGTAGGGAACAGGTGGAGGAGACCCTGGAGAGGTGGAGATATGCTCTAGAGAGAAGAAGAATGAAGGTTAGCAGGAGTAAGCCAGAATATATGTGTGTGAATGAGAGGGAGGATAGAGGAATGGTGAGGATGCAGGGAGTAGAGGTGGTGAAGGTGGATGAGTTTAAATACTTGGGATCAACAGTTCAGAGTAATGGTGAGTGTGGAAGAGAGGTGAAGAAGAGAGTACAGGCAGGATGGAGTGGGTGTTGAAGAGTGGCAGGCTGGAATAGGTGGAGAAGAGTGTCAGGAGTGATTTGTGACAGACAAGTACTAGTAAGAGTGAAAGGGAAGGTCTACAAGAGGGTAGTGAAACCAGCTATGTTATATGGATTGGAGACAGTGGCATTAACAAAAAGGCAGGAGTCAGAGCTTGACGAGGCAGAGTTGAAGATGTTAAGATTTGCACTGGGTGTGATGAAGATGGATAGGATTAGGAATAAGTATATTAGAGGGTCAGCCCAGGTTGGAAGGTTTGGAGACAAAGCCAGAGAGGCAAGATTACGTTGGTTTGGACATGTACTGAGGAGTATATTGGGAAAAAGATGCTAAGGATGAAGCTGCCAGGTAACAGGAAAATAGGAAGGCCTAAGATAAGGTTTATGGATGTGGTGAGAGAGGACATGCAGGTGGTTGGTGTGACAGAGCAAGATGCAGAGGATAGGAAGAAATGGAAACAGTTGATCTGCTGTGGCGACATCTAACGGGAGCAGCTGAAAGAAGAAGAAGAAGAAGAAGACTGTTATTTGTTTTGGAAGGGGTCCTCTATCTAACGTTGAACTCCATCCAGCTTCTCAACAACACCATGCAGACAGCAAAAGAACCTCTGCCCTAAATTAATATTCCTAATGACTCAAGAATTAATTTTGTTTGCCTTATTGCATACCTCATTGTCAAAGGGAAGAGGACACCGTATAATTATGCATACATTTCTATAAACATTAACACTTTCAAGAAAGAAATTACCAAGACAAAGTTTAGTAGAGAATCTCTTTAATCCAAAGGTTATATGCAGATATTATTAACTCTTACAGACAGATCATTTGCTTAGTCCATTGTGTTGGCCATATTAAAAACTGTTAGAACATTCTTCAAGAGTTAACGTCCAAACAAAAGCTGTCTCAGGCAGATCCACGTTAAAACTACAATTTATTGAACTTTAATAAACACAAAATAAAAAAGATTAGTGCTTTTGTTCACATTTTACAAACTTCACATAATCCTATACATGTTTGCCCTGTTTAAATACACTCAAAAGCAATCCCATTGGTCAATCCACACACACACACACACACACACACACACACACACACACACACACACACCATTCCTTCAAGAGTTAGCTCTTCATTCTATATACACACACACACACACACACACACACACACACACACACACACACACACACACACACACACACACCATTTGTTGCACACACACACACACACACACACACACACACACACACACACACACACACACACACACACACACACATACACACACACACACACACACACACACACACACACACACACACACACACACACACACACACACACACACACACACACACCATTCCTTAAGGCAGCACATGATCTTTGTGTTTCATTCTTCAAGAGTTAGCTCTTCATTCTATACTGTTACCTAACCTTTCAGTGAGTCTCTTCCTATTGTTACACACACACACACACACACACACACACACACACACACACACACACACACACACACACACACACACACACACACACACCATTCCTTAAGGCAGCACATGATCTTTGTGTTTCATTCTATACTGTTACCTAACCTTTCAGTGAGTCTCTTCCCATTGTTGCACACACACACACACACATACACACACACACACACACACACACACACACACACACACACACACACACACACACACACACACACACACCATTCCTTAAGGCAGCACATGATCTTTGTGTTTCATTCTATACTGTTACCTAACCTTTCAGTGAGACTCTTCCTATTGTTACATACACACACACACACACACACACACACACACACACACACACACACACACACACACACACACACACCATTGATCTTTGTGTTTCATGCTATACTGTTACCTAACCTTTTTGCACACACACACATATTGTTGCACACACACACACACACATACACACACACACACACACACACACACACACACACACACACACACACACACACACACACACACACACACACACACACACACACACACACACACACCATTCCTTAAGGCAGCACATGATCTTTGTGTTTCATTCTTCAAGAGTTAGCTCTTCATTCTGTACTGTTACCTAATCTTTCAGTGAGTCTCTTCCTATTGTTACACACACACAGACACACACACACACACACACACACACACACACACACACACACACCATTCCTTAAGTGTTTCATTCTATACTGTTACCTAACCTTTCAGTGAGTCTCTTCCTTTTGTTTTCCTTTCTAGTTGGTTTTCTGTCACTGATCATGAAGTCCCAGCATTTTTTCCATTTGAAATGTCCTGTTGTTTAAGAAAGGAATTTCTCTTTCAGCCTGCATGACATACACTAAACAGTACCGATTCTGTCAAGTTTCTCCTCTGCACTGATTCCTCCAAGAGTTTTGCTTTAGTTGTCCTCTGTGTACCTTAAACAAAGACCAGTGATGACTTGTTCTGCAACACTACACATAACTAGCACATATTACCACTTTTGGCCATTGAGGTGATGTTTTTATTCATGCAGCTATTTTAATTAAACACAGTATCCAAAAAACACAGGTAGTTGTCATTCAATTCAGTAGTCCTTTGAAGTGGTAGAGGTATTTATAATAGTTGAAAAAGAAATAATTCTACGGGAAATGTAGCATTACGTGACGTGTCCAGAAATTAAGCAGTTACTATGGACTTCTTTGAGTGATTTTTTTAGACGAGGTTTACATTTGGAGGAGAAGGTGGGCTCCTTGATAATAGCGGGGAATGTTTCCCGTATGGTAGACCCCTGAGAAGCTGTGTTTATAGCAGTGAAGGTTAGTTCAGGGACTATGCAATATAAGACATGGATGGGTGAGATTTCTCAAGTTATAGGAAGGCACCTAAAAACAAGTTGTGTGGCTGGTAGGGAGGTTAGCTTTATAAGTGTAAAAGCTGAAATGACTATGAACCTGGTAAAAGATTTGTCTTCTGTTTGAGCGTTGAGCAGTGATAAGTACACAGTGACAGAAGGTTATAAATGGCATATCCTGTTGCTGAGGGTTTGAAGAGCTTTTTTGTAGAAGACCATATTCCAGTTGGGCAAATAGAATTGCATTACCAATTATTGCTCTCACTGCTGAACAGGGGAAATTAGAACTTGTTCTGGTCCAGGACAGTAGATGGTTAATTGTGTCTTATTTTTGCTACGTGTAGCTGATATTTTAAAGACTGCTCTAATCGAGTCCCAGTATATTTGAAGGAGATGGTTGGTTCAATAGATTGCTTGTTAAAATGTGCTGTTTGCCATGAGATTGGGATATTTTTTTTTTCTGGTTGCTGTCTAGTTCCAAAGAGAATGTCTTAGTTTTTGATGGATTTAGAATTAGTCTGTTGCTGGTAATCCAGAATAAAAGTATGTGGAGCTCATGTTGAAATTCCCGCTGGATGATGGATGGGAAGGTGTTGGAATGGAATAACAACACCTCATCCAATTTTAACTCTGAGCTATTAGATAAGTAAGAAGTCTTGAAACCAGAAGGAGACATCAGGACTTTTCCCAAGATGAATATGATATATAGATAGTAGAGTGTGGTGGTTCAGAGATTTTGCTGAGATTATCTTAGCCTAAGTGAATTAAGAGTTTATCAGAGAGAAACCAGAATGCTTTATTTGCATTTCAGCTAAACCAAAAAACAAATTGTTTAAATAACCAGAAGATATTGCTATTATTGGATATAGTTAGAGAGCAGGTGCAGGGGGGTATCTAATATCTTTCTTTCCTAATTTAACTGAGAGGTCAGGCTTGATTAATGCAATTTTCCATATGGAAGGTATAGTGCATTTCATGATGCAGAGTTTAGAGATATGGATGAGGGAGGAGTAAGTCTTTAGTATAGTAGTAGATATCAGTGTGGATTATTACCAAACCATCCTGGCATGTGGGCTGTCAATGAGAGAGAGTGGAGAGGGAGATGATGAAACAACACTTTTTTACATAAAAACATTTTCTTTTTTTTTTTTTTGTTAGAATGTAAGATGTGATGGGGGAGACTGTAAAAGGTGGTGGCTAAAATAAGCCTGAGGTGATTCACTGCCCTAATGGGTATAGAATAGTACCTAAGGCGGAGTTGTTAGGGGGAGTTTTACACCTTGTAAGGATATTTGTCTTATTCTTGATGAATTTTGGGCTTATGTAGAAGAGATTGTTGTTTAAACTGAAAGTTATTTGTGTCTCTGAGTTGCTTACTTAAATAGGTTATAGTAATAAATAAACATTTGAAAGTGAGTTTGGGAGTTTGGTCATATTTCATCGCTACATCGCTATGTCAACTTTTAGTTTTTAGTTCTGTCGTAGTTTTTCATTTTTCTATAAAGTATAATAAAAGACATGTTTAGATTATATTTATTTTGTAGGAGTAGAATAGTACTGGTTAAGGTTTCTGTGGTCAAATTTGGATCTTGATGGTTATAGACAGTTGGAAGACCAATTGTGGGATGAGAGGTGTATGTTTAATTTTACTGCTGGGATTTTTAATCATGATGTTTTTTACATTGAATGTGATATGACAGCGTAGAAATTAGTCCACAGGAGACAACAGGCTATGTCTGTCTTGGATAAGGATGGGTTTGTGATAGAAATTCAGTATTGAGGAAGGCAGATTCATGGAGATAAGTAAATAATTAGAAGGGTGAATCATTGCTAGAGGGTTAGGGTATTGAGTAATGTCAATGTACACACGGAAGAGTTGTGCTATTTGGTATTCAAATTTTATGATAATTAGATGTTCATCTTAGTTAGATGTTTCTACTTTTCACCTAGGGAATTGACCTGGTGACACATTATGAAGGGTGATGTAGGTTACAGTGATAACACTGGAGGATGGGGGAAGATACACAGACAAAATGAACAGCGGACAGGATTTAGTAAAGTATAAGTTGTAGTCCATAAATAAAAATCTTAATTGATAATGTAGAGACTGTATCAAATGTTTTACACAACTGAATGTGCATATTTTTTCATTAATAAAGGAGGCCTGCACAGTTAAGCAGTGCAGCTGAAAATGTATTGCTTCAGGAGAATGCTAGACATTTGGTAGGCAAGCCATTATAAGTAGATGTGTGCCAAATCCTGGTAGTAATGACTATCCAATTTCCCCTAAAGAGAGAATGGCCCGAAAAGACAAGTGTTAGCCACCATCAAGTGTGATGCTAACACTCAAGAAGCTCAAAGCCTCAAAGTCACCCCTTTGGGGTCAGTGCACATTATGGCACTAATTAAAAAACTATTAAGTTATCCCCCAAGCTATTCAGTGACAGCAGTGGGCAAAGAAATGTCTTATTGCAATGTAGTGAAGGGCTTCATTTGTATGAGGAGGAAGACAGCAACTCTCATATAAAACAGGGGCAGCCAACTATGGCAATTGCCCTGTGGAAAAGAGGATAGAGAAGCAGAAGGTTTATTAAAAAGCACGGGGAAATTTTAGTGAAAAAAATTGTGCAAGAGTGTTAAAGTGCTTAACAGTATACAGATTGTACAGATTAAAAATGAAAGTGCAAGAGTGCAATATGTTGTCCCAAAAACAGTTCCACAATCTGGGTAATCTGAGCAAAATTTGTTTACTAACAGCAGCCAAAACTACAACATTTTACACATAATGGGCATAAAGACTGTACAAATTAACTGCATGTGATATATCATCTCCTGATTCCTGTTGTATAGAGAAAAATACAAGTTAGGACATCTTAAGAATGTGACTAAAAATAGAGGAAATGGCAATAAATACCAATGCAAAATTGACATGAAATTAGACGAGCAGAAGAAAAAGTAAAAAAATGTCTGCAATTACACAGGTCTGCTGCTGTAAAGTGCACTTACTGGTCCTAGGGGAAAAATATATAGTTAAAACGTTAGGCAGTGTCATTATGACTTTGAATGTGCAGACCCCTGCCTTGCCTGAAACAATAGTCTTAACACATAACTCTGAAATAGAAAAGCTACTGCTGTGTAACAACTTGGGAAGGAGGAATGGAACCTCAAAGTGGCTCTATTCTGAGCTACCCAGATCAGCTGTAGTGTCAGCAGCAACCAAACAGTGCATGCATACACACAGCAGAGACCTCTTTTTAATGTTTGTAGAAATAATAGTAACACCAGAGAATGTAATACATTTTTCACATAAACATCAGTGTTTGGCCATTTAAGAATAAAAGTGATCTGCACAGATATATACTGCATTAGGAAAAGGTTACACACAGCACAGAACTTGGGCAATGCACTGCAGGCAGATCTTTGATATATCCTTGTAGCAATAGTTTTCCAATGTCCCATAAAAGTAGAACAGCCAAAAACATAGATGTTAGCCTACCCATAAATGTGGCACTGTCACCCAAGAAGGATAAACCCCCAACTCCCTCCTCTTGACGTAAGAAAAGTTCACTGCACTAAAAGCAGACAATTATACTATCCTACAGGACATTCAGTAATAGCTTCACTCCATAATGAGTACCGATATACCTGGTCATTGTGCAGTTGAAAGCTATAGCTGGTTGAAGAGAATTAAACACTAACACATACATGTAAGAGTTGAATGAAAGTTGATGACAACATGTCAGATATCACTCAACTTCTTAGTGCAAGAAGTCTTGGCAAAGTCTAAAGTAAGGGGAGAGGGAAAGGCCCCAAAATAGGGATAGATTTTCAATAGTGCTCTTATAAACTTATTATAAAATAATATACTTTGCATTAACGTGCATTGATGAAGTGTGAAACTCAAATCTATGACATTATTTAATGACTTCAGTCCTCAGAGATTTACCAGAAAACCATAAATTTTATGAGGAACAGACTGAAAATATGACGCAAAAATCTGGGCATTCTGCAAAAATATGGAGAGTTGAGTAATATATGTCAGAAGCAGCTGCATTATTATCACTAATATACTATAACAGCAAACCACTGCAATATCCATCCATTTACCACCTCAAGTCCTTGAACATGTAAAAAAAAGCTGTATTGTACCTTGTCAATACATTCCAATAAACTTGAATAATATAGAAAGAGTTGTGGGAGTTTATATATATATATATATATATATATTTGAATATATATATATATATATATATATATATATATATATATATATTTATATATATATATATATATATATATGGGTCTACTTTACATGATCGACAGCTCAAATGTCCTACTTTCATATGGCCGAGACTATATGATCGAACATTTGAAACATCGACCATGTAAAGTAAACACCATGAGGGCAAGGTAGTCCACACAGCCTACCTGGACCTCGCAAAAGCCTTCGACACAATACCCCACTCAGGCATCATAAATAAACTTACCAGCTTAAATATCAACCCCTATATCACAAGATGGGTTACAAATTCGCTCAGAGATAGAACCCACATGGTCAGAATCGCAGGTGCCATGTCCGAATCCAAACCAGTTACAAGTGGCGTCCCACAGGGCTCAGTTCTGGGACCTCTCTTGTTCGGTATATACTTCTCTGAGGTTTAGGTTAACATGGGGGATTATGGCTGACAAAGTTCGCAGATGACTGCAAACTGGGGGCCATAATCGAATCTCCAGCTGACAGAAGCATCCTCCAAAAGGGTCTCACAGAGACGGATGCTTGGTGCCAGAGCCACGGCCTCAAGCTAAATGCTAAAAAGTGCATAGTCATCCCATTTGGGAAAAACAAGGTGCCCACAAATTACCACATAGGTGATAATCCATTAAGTATGGAAGAAGTAATTAGAGATTTGGGGACCAACGTAGATAGTAATCTCTCCTTTGATAATCACGTTGCCAAAGTGGTTAGAAAGACCTTCTATATAGCCCACCTTATCACGAAAGGGTTCGCATCTAGATCAAGAGAGGTCATTGTGCCCCTCTACTCGTCATGCCCATAATTAAATACAATGCCCCTTTTGGGATGTACCTTACCCGACACCTGCAGCAACTGGAGAGACCCCAAAAGTACCTCACCAAGAGGATCATGGGCTACAAACAGATGTCCTATGCAGCTCAACTAAAGAAACTCCAGCTGTACTCAGTTGCTTACCGCCTACTCAGAGGCGATCTATACCTGATGTACAAAGCCATATCAAACCCAGAATTAATGGACATGCTCCACCTCAAAAAATCCAAGTCCCTTAGAGCTACACGCTCCAGGGACCTAAACCTCAGCACAAAAATAAATAGGACATGCTGGAGGGACAGATTCATTTCCCAGATGTTCCCCTCACTCTGGAATAGAATCCCAATTCATGTTAGACATAGCCCCTCGCTCACCCTCTTCAAGCAAAATCTTGACGCGTGGATGGGAAATCGCAAATTCACCCCTGGGATCTCTCCTGTGTCCCTGCTTGACAGAGGCACAGTAAACTAATCTTAAAAGGGTACCTTCTGTGACCTACTTTACAGAGGCACAGTAGGCTAATCTAATAGGGAGGCGGAAGCCAAATACACTCTGGCTAGGCTTATAAATGCCTTAGGGCAGATAGCCTAGTATCTACCTATGAAACTATGAACCAATAACACAAAAAAAATAAATAACTCTGTTTAGCTCTAACTAACTCTGCACCCCCCCCCCACACCCCCTGCTACTTAAATATACCAACTCCGAGATCGCACTACATTGTGGTAATGGGAAATCTTCCCATTCCACACTGTATGGAGATCTCCATTCAGATCGGTCGAGCTTTTAAAAGTTTGATCATATGGTCTCGGCCATATGAAAGTCGAACTTTTAAAAGTTCGATCATCTGAAGGGGACCCATATAGATATATATGTATATATATATATATATATATATATATATATATATATATATATATGGATCTACCTGACTACATCGAAACATCAAAAGAGCAAAAACGACTTCACCGACACCACATAATCGACAGTTCACAAACACGACACCTCATACACTCGACACATCATAACAACAAACAAAACAAATCCCTATCCAAAACCCACACACACAACACAAGCACACCAAAATCCTTACAAACCAACACTAACCCATACATACACAACTATCTACAACCCTAACCCAAACCCTTACCCTAAGGTCCGTCACTATCGCACACTCACCTAACCGCCTAACCCTAACTCACTTAACCGCCTAACCCAAAAACTATCACTACTGCACCCTTACCTAACCCGCGCCCTAACCCTAACTCACTTATCCCACCCCTATCCCTACACACCGCCAACATCGCACACTTACCTTACTCGCACCCTTACCTAACCCGCGCCCTAACCCTAACTCACTTATCCCACCCCTATCCCTACACACCGTCAACATCGCACACTTACCTTACTCGCACCCTAACGTCCATCACTACCGCATACTTACACATCCTTTCCCCATCTCAGTGTTCTCAGCGTCGGTGACTTCCTCCGTCGGTCTTCTGCCTTGTCGATCTTCTGGCATCGGTGAAGTCGTTTTCGCTCTTCTGAAGTTTCGACGTAGTCAGGTAGATCCATATATTTATATATATATATATATATATATATATATATATATATATATATATATATATATATATGGGTCTACTTTGTTTGATAGAAAACACATTTCATGGAAACTCATTTTGTTGAAGGCTTATTTCACTGAAAATGAATTCCCTGAGCACAATTCACTGAAAGCTCACTTCACTGAAAACTCATTTGACTGAAGCTCATTTCATCTAAACAGGTATATGCCCTGTTCCCCACTGTAGTGTGATCCTGGAGTTAGTATATATAGTTAGGGGGGTGCGGGGGTACAACCCCCCACATTAGGGGGTGTGGGGGTCGTAGTCCCCCCACATAATTTGGGTATACATTATTTTCTGGAAAGAGTCATTCGTTTAACTTGTAAGAATCCATGTCTATGGTTTACAACATTTAAAGTAGGTGGGGGCTAAAGCTATGGAATGCCTGCAAAAGTGAAGAATTTGATGTAGAAGATCTAACACAGGTTTTATTACAGAAAGATAGAACGAGTCCACAAAGTATGGAGAAACAAGAAGATCAGGAGACATCTGAAGAAGAAATTTGGGCATGGGGAAAACAAAGAGATTAAATATGGTGTAATAGTTATGCAAAGGAGAAAGCAAAACTAATCAATACAAAAAGAGTGTCACCAAAGATATTTGAAGAGAAATACAGGCAAAGGAATCCAGACATGAAAAACTTTACAATACAAAAAATAAGACAAAAAGGGAAAGTAGAAAAGAAAATTAGTAATGGAGAAGTTAAAGAAGTAGAAATTGAAGTCATGGAGAACCTGCAAAGTGAAGGATTCAGTGCAGAAAATATAACTCAGAAAGCACCACAGTGGGATAGAGCAATAGACATCCAAATTAAGGAGAAACCAGTAGAATGGGAAGCAACTGGTCAGTTGCCATATGAAGATATTTTGGCTATGAAGATATTTTGGAGCCTTCCACAGGAAACCTGTATAAACATTCACTTGAAGTTGGACAACAAGAGAAGGAACAGGAAATTGTGCCAACTCTGACACAGTCAGTGTTGAGGAATGATAGTCCAGGGAGTTCACATATGAAAGAGCAATGGATGATACAGCAAGAAACTGAAAAGAATGTGCCACATGAAGATTTTATAGAACTTTCTATAGAATGCCAGCAGGAAATGAAGAACAAAAACATATGCCCTTAGTTTAGAAGAAAATGAGGTTTAATAGAGACAGATAGACATATTAAGATCAATAAAAGAAATAGACTGCAGAAGGTCAATAAAATCTGAAAAAGTCAAAAGTTTGATAAAACAAATGAGCACATTAATTAGGACTGTGCATAGAGATACATGTGATATAATAGACGTAAACAGGATATATTACTGTGCAGCTAAATTAATAATTGATAAAATTCTACCACAAGAACACAGGGTACTAGTAAAGGAAATGAATGAGAGAAACTGAATACCATCATGGAAGTATCAAACAGATAAAACTATAAAGCAATTAAGGCAAGAAGTGTCACTGTTAGAACAGTATAGAAGAGGGAACAGATCAACAAAAATACTCAGAAAGATAGACGAGTTAAAAGCAATGTGCAGTATTATAACGGATCAGGATTTATCATGTACTATCTTAAATAATAAACTAAAAATATTAGCACAGGTAGAAAAACTTAGATGATACAAAGATAAATATAAAGGAAAGTACAAAATAAGCAATTTATTAATGACTGTTAGAAAAATGTGTATTTAAATATATGAGAAATGCTACTTTAAAAGCAAAGTAGTATATAATGCATTTTATTCTATTAATCATATAGCAAAAGGATTAATTCATGTGTAAATGTAAGTAGTTTTGAAACTGCAGTGTGGCTTGAAGCAAGCTGACCTTCGACCCTGGCAGATGCTTGCTTAGCAAGTTTTAATGTTTTTGCTTTTCACAAATGATTTTCTACTGGGTCAGGAAATTAAATGTGTGAAATAATGAAATCTTCTGCTCTTTCCTGCTGGGATGATTTGGCCTTGTATATGTATTACTGAGATAGCACGCAGCTGTGTGAGAAAGTGTAACAGAGTACAAAGATGTGTATTAAAAGACTGAATCTGCTATTGTATTCGAACTGATATGAAACCTTGAAGAAGTAACTTTACAGAAAGACATTATGTCTGACCAGGTGGATAGCGAGGCCGTATTGTCGCCAGAGGAAAACTTTTTTAAAATATACAGCATCAGCAGTTTTAATGAATAGAGGACTGTAAGCTAAAATGATGTAGATGCCCTGTGACATACCACGTCAGTAAGGTGGGCACAGCTTGAATGTTAAACCTATATAAAATTGTGTGCTTCCTGTTTCATGTTAGACAAAATTCTGTACTTGTACGTTTTTTGCCTCCTGGTGTACACTAGTAAACTTTTGAATCTGAACCTCCTGTGTATTGAATTCTTAATTTTATTAAACAGTTTGGTCCTTCTTCGCCAGAATTTCCTCGGACAGCTGCAGATCAGAGTCTACCGGTGGTCGAATACTGCACAGGAGAAGTTACCGAAATGGTTCTTCTTGGGTGAAAAGACCTCCGACTGAATTGTCGTTTAAAGAGGCTGGCCACTTTCTGATCTGTGGCCGAAGAGCGGACATTGGACAATTCAATACCGGAGGCTCAGGTAGGAAGAATTTGCCTTTTTTCTGTTTTAGATCAGGGACTAGGTTACAGTATATTGTTGTCAAGATTTGTTTTGCAGATCAGGGACAAAAGGGAATACTGTATATGTGGTCGTAGATCAGGGTAACAGAATAAGGTAGGCAGTTATTCTAGATAAACTGTGAACAGGAACTGAGAATTTGATATCACATGATAAAAAGGGTTACGTAACATTTTCTTTACTATGGGAAATCAGTGCACTAAAACATTGCGAGATCCGCCCCTAACCGAAGACGCAAAATATATGCAATCACAACGTACCGATAATGTTAGGTATTATACGAAATGGGTTAACAAATATGAATTTGATGATAAACTAGATAAAACTTCACTAGTGAAACTCCTTAAACAGCTTAAATCTGATGAGGGAGGTCAGGCAAAAAAGCAACGCCAATTAGGCATTCCTCAGGCGCACAGGTGGATTGAGGAAGCAAATCGTAGCCCTGATAAAAGAAGTAATCCCTAGATTTGGCATTCTAGAAAGGATTTATAGTGACAACGGCACACATTTCGTAAACCAGACAATCCAGCAACTTGGGAGATTTTTTGGCATCTCCTTAAAGAACCATTGTGCCTACCACCCACAGTCAGCAGGACTGGTGGAAAGGTACAATGGTACCCTCAAAAATAAGCTTAGGAAGCTAGTTGAGGAAACCCAAAAGAATTGGATACGCTGTCTGCCTTTGGCACTGCTGAGTATGAGAACGGTTCCAAATGTAAAGGGTTTGACTCCCTTTGAAATGTTTTTTAGGAGAGCATATTATATGCCTCAATGGAAAGCTCTCATGCCTGCAGAGCAAGCTGACAGTTAATTAGCTAATTATATGAGAAAACTGTTAACAAATAAATCTGTTTTGCAGTTTAACTCTTTTTCAGATAAGGAACAGACCAGACCGGTGGAAGCAGTCTTGGCCCCGGGCACGTATATGTCGCTGAAAGTGACGAAAAGGAAGAATTGGGCGAGTCCAAAGTGGGAAGGACCATACCAGGTTCTGTTGGCAACGCCTACTGCCGTTAGAGTAGCCGAGAGGACGTCTTGGGTTCATTTGACACACTGCAAACCGGTAAAGAACTTTCAACTTGATAAAAACTTTGTGACTGATACACAACCAGACCGAGATGGCCAAAAACAAAGCAAATAGAAATTTAGATCAACCCCAGAGATGTTGCATAATCATTTTGTTGAGTATACATTTATTGACTGTAATTGTGACAATTTTCCTCTTGTTGTGGTTTATCCTACACACAATCACACAAGTGAAAGTAGGAAGGCGTGATGAAACGTCTATAGACTGGCATCCAAATTTTAACACATACCTAGCCATGAAACGTGTATATGCAGAGGCTATGAACATTTCAAATTGCTGGGTTTGTACAGCTATACCAACAGCATATGGAGGACTGATAATGTCCGCTGTCCCTTTGGGGATAAATGAGACTTGGGAGAATTTACTCTTCGATACAGGAGCTGTGAGATCACAGGACAAAATAGCTTTATTTTTACCTGTCACACAAAAAGGAATTGTGTGTTTTTATAAAAATGATACCCTCCAGGTGGGCTGGAGCAATTGTAACATAACCATATCTTACCAATGTTATATTAAGAATAGTAATGGCAATACTTTTTGCAATACTAATTATGACTCATATTTGAACTCATTGACAACAACCATGAATGACATTTGCAAGAATCCAGTTTTATTTAAACAATTGTCAGTTATAGATCAGAAAATGTTTCATGCAGGGCTAATGCGTATTGGTACTAAAGTAGAAAACTGTTATTTTATTTGTGGGAAAAATGCATATAAATAGTTACCTGAGAATTGGTCCGGCAGTTGTTTTTTGGGTTATTTGGTTCCGGCAATAAGACATACTTCAGAATTACCTTTGGGTAAGATATGAAACGTGAGAGAAGCAGCTCGAAAACCTGAAGGTCCAGTTAAAAAACCTGTGAATCCAGTCGGAAAGATCGAAGCTGGCTGGAAAGATCATAATGCCGTAAAAGACAAAAGCAAATTGACACATATGGACTTGAGTGACAGTGTTATATCCTGGGCAGGAATATTCCCAGCCTATGGAGCAGTCAAATTGATCTAGGAGCTGAGGAAGTTGGCGAGACTTCTCGAAGTAATGAGTAATGCAACTTTTTCTGCCCTAGAACTGGTGACTGATGAACTGAATGCAATGAGAACTGTTGTGCTACAAAATCGGATGGCTCTTGACTTCACTCTAGCGGCGAGAGGTGGTACGTGCACGCTTATCAAAGAAGAATGCTGTGCGTACATACCAGATAACAGGCATGAAATTAATAATCACCTAGAGGTAATTCAGCAAGTATCAGCCATGATTAACCAGGCCCAAATCCACTGATGAACTTTTTCCAGAATCTATTTGGGGGGTGGGGTTCCATCGTAATGAATATTCTGATTGCCATTTGTGTGGGTATACTCCTAATAGGAGCATGTGTTTGCTGTGGAATTCCCTGCATGAAAAGATTAATCAAAGATTTTATTGATGTATCTGTTACTGAAACTTTGTACCAAGATATTGAGATTGAAAGACTGATCTCAGGTGACATTTTTTCTGAAGTATAGATTGAATGACTCACCTAGCTGAAAATCCTAGGTGGAAAAGGCTAGGAGATGAAATGACACTATGCATACTTCAAAATAGAATAAAAAGTATTAATAGGGGGGAAAATGTTAGAAAAATGTGTATTTAAATATATGAGAAATGCTACTTTCAAAGCAAAGTAGTATATAATGCATTTTATTCTATTAATCATATAGCAAAAGGATTAATTCATGTGTAAATGTAAGTAGTTTTGAAACTGCAGTGTGGCTTGAAGCAAGCTGACCTTCGACCCTGGCAGATGCTTGCTTAGCAAGTTTTAATGTTTATGCTTTTCACAAATGAGTATCTGCTGGGTCAGGAAATTAAATGTGTAAAATAATGAAATCTTCTGCTCTTTCCTGCTGGGATGATTTGGCCTTGTATATGTATTACTGAGATAGCATGCAGCTGTGTGAGAAAGTGTAACAGAGTACAAAGATGTGTATTAAAAGACTGAATCTGCTATTGTATTCAAACTGATATGAAACTTTGAAGAAGTAACTTTACAGAAAGACATTATGTCTGACCAGGTGGATAGCGAGGCCGTATTGTCGCCAGAGGAAAACTTTTTTTAAAATATACAGCATCAGCAGTTTTAATGAATAGAGGACTGTAAGCTAAAATGATGTAGATGCCCTGAGACATATCATGTCAGTAAGGTGGGCACAACTTGAATGTTAAACCTATATAAAATTGTGTGCTTCCTGTTTCATGTTAGACAAAATTCGGTACTTGTACATTTTTTGCCTCCTGGTGTACACTAGTAAACTTTTGAATCTGAACCTCCTGTGTATTGAATTCTTAATTTTATTTAACAATGACCCAAAACGTTTTATAGAGAATTGGGAAACAAGGTAAAAGGAATTGAAAGACCACAAAAAAAGAAAACAGAAACATTTTAGAAAAGTATTTATGAAGATCCTATGGAACATAACAAAGATGTTAAATGGATAGAAAAAGTAAAAGAAAGAATAAGAAGTTCAAAGATAAAGGATATGAAATGGGATGAAGTAACAGCCAGAGAGGCTGAAACAAAGTTAAGAACAGCCTCTAATTGGAAAACCCCAGGTCCAGATGCAATACCTAACTTTTGATTAAAAGTATTAACATATTTTTATGAAGATTTAGCCCTGAGTAAGAACTATTTATATGCACACCCCAAACAAACACCAATCTGGCTAACAACAGGAAAAACAATGCTCCTACTTAAGATTGAACCTGCAAGCTACCCTAAAAACAATAGACCAATAATTTGTCTTCCGATGACATATAAACTATACACTGGAATTGTTGCACACAGAGTTTATATCATTTAGAAGAAAACTTAATTATGGCAATAGAACAAAAGGGAAATAAAAGAAAGTCATTAGGAACAAAGGATCATTTGTTGTTAAATAAAGTCATAGTGGAGGACTATAAAAAGGGGAATAATCTAAGTATGGCATGGACTGACTACAGAAAAACATTTGACAGTATCCCACATTCATGGATAAAAGAGTACTTAAACATGTATAAGATACACCCTACACTGATAAACTACATCACAGCGACCCTGAAACAGTGGCAAACCACTTTGTAGTTAAGCCATGATAAAGGGCAAATAATTATTCCAGGGATAAAAATCCAAAGGAGAATATTTCAGGGTGACTCTGTCACCATTGCTCTTTTGCCTTGCCCTTATCCCATTAAGCTGTCTGGTTAACAGATGAGGTCATGGCTATAATTTGACTCTCAGAAATCAACAAAGTGTAAAGACTTCTCATCTTCTTTTGTCAATGATTTAAAACTGTATAGCTCATCTGATAAGGAACTGAAAGCACAACTGCAAGCAGTCAAAATAGTTTCAGCGATATAAAAATGTCATTTGGTCTTGATAAATGTGCCAAAGCAACCTTTAAAGAGGGAAAGCTGCAGCACCAAAAAGCATCAGTTTGGGAAAAGAATGTGATATAAAAGAACTTGAGCAAGAGGGAGTGTATAAATATTTGGGAATTTATGAAGGACCAACAATAAAATATGAACAAATGAGAATAAAACTTAGTAAGGAATATTTTAGAAGACTTTAATTAATCCTGAAAACAGCATTGACATCTAGGAACAAAATTCAAGCTATAAACCAATTTGCTCTTCCTGTCCTAACTTATAGTTTGGAGTGATTGACTGACAAAAGGTGTTGGATAGATTAGACAGGAAAACAAAAAGGATGCTTCATGCTCATCAAATGATTTATAAAAATCAGTGCATACCAAGATTATATATTCCCCATTCTGAAGGAGTTATGGGCCTCCTTGAAATTGATTACATGTATAGATCTGCAATCATGGGACTGCATGCATATCTGTTGACCTCACAAGACCCAAATATAGTGAAAGTTTTGAAACATGAGAACAATAAATCTAAGATGATTGCCCTTCCTAGTCTAGCAGAGGTAAAGCGGGAATGGAAATCAAACCAGAAGTAGATAAAAATCAGGCAGCAACTGAATGTGCCAAACAACAAAAGAAAGAATATAAAGTGAAGGATCAAATGAGAAGTCAAGAAATGTGGAAAATGCATAAATATCATTGCAAGTATAGAAAACTCCTGGAAGAACCTCATGTTGATCAGGATCGAATGCAGGAATGGTTAAGGAGAGGCAAATTCAAACCAAAAGATGAAAGGTTAATATTGGCGGCTCAAGATAGTGGACTATGTACATGTTGGTTTACAAGGGCAATTCAACACTTGGGAAAAACCAACAAATGTAGGTTTTCTAAAACACAATTGTAAACAGTCACAAACCTTGTTGCTGGTTGTGATATACTAATGGCAGAAGGACTGTATACTGAAAGACATAATAATGTGGCAAGACTGTTGCACTGGGGATGTTACAAACATTATAAATACTGAAGTAGCTGAAAAACACTGGAGACTTAAGCCACAAAGCCTCATAAAAAATGATGAAGTCTACATCACATTAACAACAGTTCAAAAGATAGATGCAAAAAAAACAGATATAGCGGGCCATGAAAGAAGACAAAAGCAGCATTGATCATTGAAATCGCTACACCCAGTGACTACAGTGTCTTACTTACAGATAGGCAAAAAGTCATAAAATATCAGGATTTGCAGGCAGAAATTAGAGCAATGTGGAAGAAAGATACCCAGACAGTTCCAATAGTAGTAGGAGCAATGGGTCTTATAAAAAAAGAATCTACAATCGTATTTAGATATGTTACCAATACATGTAACTCCATATGAATTGCAGAAGGAGTCATTACTGGGCACACTGCGGGTGCTATGAAGAGCACTTCTGGCTGACATCAAAGATTGAAAAAATACTGGCTGACATCAAATATTGAAAAAATACTAATTTCATGAACTTTAAATATACTTTGAGTTAGGAATTGGGTCCATTCCTGTCATTGTATTAGAAACCCAAAAGATCTGGAGAAATTAAAATATTAAGATGGATAATGCTCCAAGAGAAACATCATATAAAGGGCAACTGAAGGATGTGAGGTACACAAACAGGGTAGACTAGCTAGGCAATTTTTTTTTTTATTTCTGCTGTCTCGACTGCATAATGTAATATTAATTGTAGCCTTGTATCCAATACAGCTGTCTAACCAATTGTAGTTAGTTACTGTATGCTACTAATATTGGCTCATTTAACAATATCCTTTTTTAATTTATCCAAATGTTTTGGGGTTTAAATACTATGATAGGAATAAACCCCACTCATAAGTTAGGATTTGATTAGAGTTTATGAAATTAGTATTGCTTCAGTTTTTGATATTAGCCAAGAGTGTTCGTCTCAGGACACACAATGTACACAGAACATTAGTAGAATATTTGCATACTTTATTTAAATACTTTTGGTTTAATTTCTCCAAGTCCTTTGGGTTTCTAATATCAATGTGGGCTCCATCTGTGTGGAGTTTGCATTCCTCCCAGTATCTGTTTGGATTTTATTCAGGTATGCTTGTTTTCTCCAACACCCCAAAGACATGCCTTAGAATTGATGTTCTTCCAATATGCATGTAGAAAGCATGTTTTTGTGTGTGTGTGTGTGTGTGTGTGTGTGTGTGTGTGTGTGTGTGTGTGTGTGTGTGTGTGTGTGTGTGTGTGTGTGTGTGTGTGTGTGTGTGTGTGTGTGTGTGTGTGTGTGTGTGTGTGTGTGTGTGTGTGTGTGTGTGTGTGTGTGAATTTTGCTCATATGTTCATAGGTTCATAGAAGGTTACTAGGCTAATGGCCCTAGAGCTCTTACAAGCCTAGCCATATTTATCCCGAGTTGTACCAATTGTTGGTGGTTAGGTGAGTGAAGTTTACAGAGGTAAGGGTTTATGGTAGTTAATAATGACTTCCTCTGTCTAGGAGGGACATGGGCACCACCCCAGGAGTGAATTTGTGGTCACCCATCCATTGATCTTGGTTTCATTTAGAGAGGGTCATGGAAGAGCTCTGTGTCATGTGAATTTGTAGCTTGTTCCAGAGAAGTGGTGGTCTCTGGAAGATGTATCTATCTCTCCAGCATAACCTGTTTGTGTCAGAGTTTAGGTTAAGATCCCTGGAGTGAGTGACCCTTGTGAAGTTTGATTTAAGAATGTGTAGCATTTCCATCAGGGCTGAGTCAGAGACTGCCCTGTAAGCCAGGCACAGATCACCACATAGCAACCTGTAGGAAATAGAATACAGTGACAGCGCTTTCAGTCTTTCCACGTAAGACTTGTTTTGTGTACCCTGTAATTTCTTGGTGAATAGCCTCTTTGGTCTCTGCAACTGTTACAGGTGTCTGAAATTAATTTTCTAGATATAACATTAAAAGGAATAGTAAAAGCAAAAATTCACACTACTATACACAGGAAATTTGATCAAATTAATTGAATGTTACATGCTACCAGTTGCCATCCCAAACATACACTGGAATCCATCCCCATTGGAGAAATGTTAAGGATAAAGAGGTTATGTAGTGATAAGGAAGAGGCACGGTATGAGGCTGGAAAAGTTGCAGCCTCCTTTATAAGTAGAGGGTATAACCCAGAAGAAGTGTATAGAAGTTATTTTAAGATCTATGAAAGTAATGTAGTTAGGATTGCAGGAACTGGTATAAAACAAGTTAAAGTAAACAACAGTAATGAAATTTTTAATAGTAATTCAGTGTTTTTTGTCTCTAAATATACTCTTTTTTCAGACATATTTAATGAATCGTTAAAGGTTATTCGAAACAAGTAAAAAGAGAAGTTCCATCATTGTCTAAAATTGAACTAAGACTTTCTTATCAAAGGGGACGAAATTTAAAAGATTTCCCGGTACATAGTAAATATTTTAGATCAAGAGAGAAAATTCTAAGTAATTAGCGCTTTCATCCACCTTTTATTTTGCGTGAACTTCTTCAGAAAACATGGGAAATGACACAATAAAGACTTAAATACTTAATTTAACAGGAAGTGATCTCATTATTCCGCCATAATTTACATTTTCTATGTATGAAAAATATATGTGTATAATGAATGTACATAAAACAAAAATCAATTCAACAAATATTGTAAAAATATTGTAAAAATGTTATTACTAATCTTGAACTGGTTTACATACTTGATTGATTAATATTAAAAACCTTTCTTAAAAATACTTTAAAAATGTTGTTTTTATATTATACATATAAATGTAAATATATATTGTATTATATTATTCGAATGTTTACTGAAGCTATCTATATAATAAAAGACATTTCAAACTTATAACTTCATTTAATCCCGGTGTTTGGTCTGCACCAAACACCAGTTGCCAAAGGGATTCTTTACATTCAAGAATGTTATTTAGATCACCTAAATATAGGCCCTTTTAAACAGCATCCAAAATAAAGAATTCAAATTTCTTAAAATCCCTACATGTTGTTGCATGCTTAGCTAAGGCATTGTTTTTATCTTTCTTTTGAATGGCAAGGCTGTGTTCATATACCCTGCGTTTAAAAATCCTCTTAGTCTTACCAATGTAGTAATTTTTACATGTAACACATGTGGCAAGATAAATCACTAATTCACTATTGCAATTATAGTAATTTTTTGCCCAAAAGGTGTAATTCAAGTGCTCTACTACTACAAAGGAAGAGTTACTCATGTACCTACATTGCTTACAATTGGTACAGCTGAAAGTCCCTTTCTTGTTGGTATAACTCCTGGCTAAATTCCTGTTGTTGTCACTCACATTCTTTCCGGACTCTAGTAAAAGTTTTAGATCTACAACCTTTTTATAAGTAAATTTGGGCTTTGGACCTATGATAGACATTAAGTCCTTGTTACCCAAAATGACTTTCCAGTTGTTTTCAATTATAGATTTTATTGACCATATTTCATTCACCATAGGTAATGGAAAATCTGTTAAAAATGTTTTTTCTTTCTGTTTGTTATTATACCCATCTAATGTACATACTTTTGGTGCACTAAGGACTACCTCATCAGAAAATAAAATGGGTTTGGCCACTCCCTTTCTCAACAGTACTACTTCACTCTCAGTCTTGTCTATGAACTTTTCTGAATACCCTCTGTTCATGAACAAAGATTTTTAAAAGTGTTAGTTCTTTTTGAAAAATTTCTTCTTCTGAGGTTAGTCTACTTAGCCGTATTATTTGACCTTTGATGACCCCTCTTTTCATGTGGATGGGGTGTAAACTATCTTTATGTAGATAACTGTTAGCAAAACATGGTTTTCTATAGATTTTACTCTTAAAAGTCTTTGAAATGTCATCTATAGTGAGGGTCAAATCCAAAAAAGAGACGCTTTTGCCAAAATCTCCTATTTTAAAAAATAAAAAATTCGTACTATCATTCAAGTCTTGAACTAGCTCTACAAACTCATGCTGTTGTCCATTCCATATGAATAGCAAATCATCTATGTATCTCCAATATTTGATGACCTTTCCAAAAAATGGGTGTGTTGTCAAAAAAGAAGTCTCCCAATTTGCCATTACAATGTTCGCAAAAGACTGGAAAGTCATTTTGGGTAACAAGGACTTAATGTCTATCATAGGTCCAAAGCCCAAATTTACTTATAAAAAGGTTGTAGATCTAAAACTTTCACTAGAGTCCGGAAAGAATGTGAGTGACAACAGGAATTTAGCCAGGAGTTGTACCAACAAGAAAGGGACTTTCAGCTGTACCAATTGTAAGCAATGTAGGTACATGAGTAACTTTTCCTTTGTAGTAGTAGATCACTTGAATTACACCTTTTGGGCAAAAAATTACTATAATTGCAATAGTGAATTAGTGATTTATCTTGCCACATGTGTTACATGTAAAAATTACTACATTGGTAAGACTAACAGGATTTTTAAAAGCAGGGTATATGAACACAGTCTTGCCATTCAAAAGAAAGATAAAAACAATGCCTTAGCTAGGCATGCAACAACATGTAGGGATTTTAAGAAATTTGAATTCTTTATTTTGGATGCTGTTCAAAAGGGCCTATATTTAGGTGATCTAAATAACATTCTTGAATGTAAAGAATCCCTTTATAACTGGTGTTTGGTGCAGACCAAACACCGGGATTAAATGAAGTTATAAGTTTGAAATGTTTTTTATTATATAGATAGCTTCAGTAAACATTCAAATAATATAATACAATATATATTTACATTTATATGTATAATATAAAAACAACATTTTTAAAGTATTTTAAGAAAGGTTTTTAATATTAATCAATCAAGTATGTAAACCAGTTCAAGATTAGTAATAAAATTTTTACAATATTTTTACAATATTTGTTGAATTGATTTTTGTTTTATGTACATTCATTATACACATATATTTTTCATACATAGAAAATGTAAATTATGGTGGAATAATGAGATCACTTCCTGTTAAATTAAGTATTTAAGTCTTTATTGTGTCATTTCCCATGTTTTCTGAAGAAGTTCACGCAAAATAAAAGGTGGATGAAAGCGCTAATAACTTGTGGAAAGTGGAGTTTGTTGCAGCCTGCCAAAACATCTCATTGGTCTTGTTTTTTTGTTTTTCAAGTTTATACGTTTCTTTTTTGGGACTTTGCGTTTAAATATCCAATTTGGTGTAAAGCATGGCTACTAACGAAGTTTCCGAGGACACACTTTTAAATCTAACTATACATTCGATGATGGACAATGGTTTATTAGATTCTGAACCGGCTGATTCACAACAAAATTTAAAAGACTTGATAAAGAAAATTGTCATTGAGGTCTTACTTTGCGAGACACCTTCCCGCATTTCCAATACTGATGACACTATCACTTTAAATTCTAATGAAGAGATTACGTTACGTGAAGAGACTGACGTCGATAGTAACGTGAGGGGTCAGAACCGAAATGGTGGACTAGGTTTACAATGAGGTACTTCTGAAAGTACTGGTACTTCTGAAAACATTTCTACTGGACTTATTGTCAACACCTCACTTGATAGAGGCATTAATATTTCACGTCAAGAGAACGTTGGGCAGGACAAAACGAAAGGTCAGAACCGAAGTGGTGGACATATATTACAACAAGTAACGTCGGAAGCAAACATTTGGAATTATCTCAATAGAGACATGGACAATCCTTTTTCTAACATAGGGGAGGTGTCTGTTTCCAACACAGTAAGTACCTCTATAGATGACAAACATTTGTGCAAGAAAAGCATATATGAATTGGAAAAACATGTTTTAAAGTTTGTAACTTTGAACTTGGAAATACAGTACTTTACTGAATGCATTTCGAGAAAAATAGTGCCTAAGGGTTTGCGAACTGCCAAGTTCCCTAATTGTGTGTCTCCGGGAGACACTCTGAGTAAACAATTGATAGAACTGTACAATGAAACGGGGATTAAAATGATGAAAATGTTAACAGACCACTATTACAGTGAGTTAAAAGCTTTAAAGGACATTATTAACAGTTTGGATGATTGTATTCATGGCTTTGTTAGTTTTAATGACTTTATAGATCTATACAATGGTATAGAAACTAAAGCAGACCATCACAGAGCAACTATCATAGCCAGAAAACAATCCAAACTAAAAAAGAGACATTCTGTCCTACAAGAATGAACAGGCTTACATGATTCTTGTTGAGTCCACAACATCTTCCAAAGTGGTTTCCCAAAATGACTGTGATAGAAGTATACCCAAAACTGTTGCCCCTTTGGGACAAACAGATACAGTAAATAATCAGGAAGAAATTAATGAGAAAGGAGAAAGATTTGAACGAGATTTTCCTGCCTTACCCTCGACTAGTGTTGACAACAATATTTCAGTAAACAAAAGCACTATGAATTATGCTGAAAAAGTGGCATCTACATCCAATATCAACACTAGTCCTTTTCACAAGAAACAGGAACAGAACAAAAGGACTATGAAGTGGCACAACACCACACAATTTCGGGGGAAGGGCAGAGGGGTGAACAGACGGAAATGGTGATTCAGTTTCCAACAGACAACAGTGACAGATTTGAAGTTGGAATATTGAATTTATCAGACTTTGAATTAAATTCTGTCACTATAAATATATTAAGAAAAGGTTTTAATTTCATTCCTAATAACACTAAATTTGGGTAAACTTCTGATAGATTTTAGACTTTATTTGAGAAAATTAAATCTAAATTACATATTGGAAGACCTGAAAATAGATGGTTCATCTGACAAACCTAGCATCAGTAAACCCAGTACATATAACCCACCCTTGATAAACACCTTACAAGTCTTTCAGAAATTATGTGAAAATGAGTTTAGATATATCAACACACCAAATGTCACAGACAATCTAACAGATGAAGAACAGTTAGCATTAAAGAATCTGGTTAATAATAAGGACATTAGAATAATGAAAGCAGACAAAGGTGGGAAACTTGTAATAATGAATAAAAGGGATTACATAACATCTATAGATGAACTTTTACAAGACAAAGAAACATATATTAAAGTTAATTTCGAAACAGTTTCAAAGAAATTTCAAAGAATGGATACAATTTTGTTTGACATGTTCTGTCAAGGTGAAATAGATAGAACGGAATATGAATTTCTATACAATGAACATCCCAAACTAGCCGTATTTTTTGGCATTCCAAAAATACAGAACAATGAAACAAAACCACCCTTTAGACCAATCATTTCAGCTAAAAATTCGAAAACAGAAAATATTTCCATTTGGTTGGACAATATTTTGAACCCCATAGTTCAAAAGTCCAAATTTTACATCAAAGACTCGTGGAATCTGTTAGAAAATTTAAGGGACACAAATATCACTGACAATAATATATTTTTTGCTACTTTAGATGCAAAAAACTTATATACTAGTATTGATCAGGACAAGGGTATTGAATTCATGAGAGAATACCTAACCAAGAATACAGATTTCACAGCAACAAAAACAAATTCCATATGTACTTTAATGGAATTGATTTTGGACAATAACTTTTTTAAATTTAACAACAATATATACAAACAAAAGTCAGGAGTAGCTATGGGGTCAAGGGTGGCTCCATCTTTTGCGAACATTGTAATGGCAAATTGGGAGACTTCTTTTTTGACAACACACCCATTTTTTGGAAGGGTCATCAAATATTGGAGATACATAGATGATTTGCTATTCATATGGAATGGACAACAGCATGAGTTTGTAGAGCTAGTTCAAGATTTGAATGATAGTACGAATTTTTTATTTTTTAAAATAGGAGATTTTGGCAAAAGCGTCTCTTTTTTGGATTTGACCCTCACTATAGATGACATTTCAAAGACTTTTAAGAGTAAAATCTATAGAAAACCATGTTTTGCTAACAGTTATCTACATAAAGATAGTTTACATCCCATCCACATGAAAAGAGGGGTCATCAAAGGTCAAATAATACGGCTAAGTAGACTAACCTCAGAAGAAGAAATTTTTCAAAAAGAACTAACACTTTTAAAATCTTTGTTCATGAACAGAGGGTATTCAGAGAAGTTCATAGACAAGACTGAGAGTGAAGTAGTACCGTTGAGAAAGGGAGTGGCCAAACCCATTTTATTTTCTGATGAGGTAGTCTTTAGTGCACCAAAAGTATGTACATTAGATGGGTATAATAACAAACAGAAAGAAAAAAACATTTTTAACAGCTTTTCCATTACCTATGGTGAATGAAATATGGTCAATAAAATCTATAATTGAAAACAACTGGAAAGTCATTTTGGGTAACAAGGACTTAATGTCTATCATAGGTCCAAAGCCCAAATTTACTTATAAAAAGGTTGTAGATCTAAAACGTTTACTAGAGTCCGGAAAGAATGTGAGTGACAACAACAGGAATTTAGCCAGGAGTTGTACCAACAAGAAAGGGACTTTCAGCTGTACCAATTGTAAGCAATGTAGGTACATGAGTAACTCTTTCTTTGTAGTAGTAGAGCACTTGAATTACACCTTTTGGGCAAAAAATTACTATAATTGCAATAGTGAATTAGTGATTTATCTTGCCACATGTGTTACATGTAAAAATTACTACATTGGTAAGACTAAGAGGATTTTTAAACGCAGGGTATATGAACACAGCCTTGCCATTCAAAAGAAAGATAAAAACAATGCCTTAGCTAGGCATGCAACAACATGTAGGGATTTTAAGAAATTTGAATTCTTTATTTTGGATGCTGTTCAAAAGGGCCTATATTTAGGTGATCTAAATAACATTCTTGAATGTAAAGAATCCCTTTGGCAACTGGTGTTTGGTGCAGACCAAACACCGGGATTAAATGAAGTTATAAGTTTGAAATGTTTTTTATTATATAGATAGCTTCAGTAAACATTCAAATAATATAATACAATATATATTTACATTTATATGTATAATATAAAAACAACATTTTTAAAGTATTTTAAGAAAGGTTTTTAATATTAATCAATCAAATATGTAAACCAGTTCAAGATTAGTAATAACATTTTTACAATATTTTTACAATATTTGTTGAATTGATTTTTGTTTTATGTACATTCATTATACACATATATTTTTCATACATAGAAAATGTAAATTATGGTGGAATAATGAGATCACTTCCTGTTAAATTAAGTATTTAAGTCTTTATTGTGTCATTTCCCATGTTTTCTGAAGAAGTTCACGCAAAATAAAAGGTGGATGAAAGCGCTAATAACTTGTGGAAAGTGGAGTTTGTTGCAGCCTGCCAAAACATCTCATTGGTCTTGTTTTTTTGTTTTTCAAGTTTATACGTTTCTTTTTAAAATTCTAAGTAATATAATAGAAAAATGGACTTTCCCTTGTGGAAAATGTTCCATTTGTCAATATATTATAACCAGACTGGATGAAATAAAAGAAAAAAAAAATTATACTTTAGGTAAGTATACATGCTTAAGTAAGGAAGTAATATATGCCATAAGTTGTTTATGTAATGAATATTACATAAGGGAAACTAAAAGAAGTCTAGGAGAAAGAATAAAGGATCATGTTAGAGACATTAAAAACAATAAACTTACCAGTCCTATAGCAGAACACTTTAATAGGGTACATAAAGGGGGCACGGAAAGTATGAAAGTAGCTGTTTTGGAACAAGTCTCTAATCAATATGGGAATACAGAAATGTTGAAATATGTATTAAGAAGGAAGGAGTCTATTTTTATAATCAAATATAATACTTTGCAACCCAATGGGATGAATAAAGAATGTAATTGGCATAGTTTTATATAATACTGTTTTTACTTTAAATACTAATTGAATAATGTTTTATTGAAGCATATGTAATTGGTTAATTGAAAAATTATGATATTAAGCTGGAATATAAATGGAGTGTTTTTTAGTATGAAAAAGTTTTACTCTGTAAAGTCTGTTTGTGGCCGAGGTGCTAAGAGAGTTTTCTTCAAGTATTAAAGTGTGTATGGTGGAAAGTAGAGCTGTTATTCACTGGTTATTTCCTTTTTTGGTGTCGTATACAGTTCATTAATATCATCAGTTGTAGCACTTGGATTCTAAATTAGTAGGAAAAAATATTAAGCAAATATTTCAGCTCTAGGTGAGAGAACTTTGTGTAGAGAATTCTTGCCATCTGTATTTGTTTGACCCTCATTCACAGATATTTATGCTGGATAGGCATAACTCATTTGCATATGCTCTTTATCAGAATGCAAGAACGCAGTAGGCACACATTTAGGGCTTACAGAGCTTCAGTCCCTAAAAAGGCCTTCTCAGACAGTTACCATTACACTACTTCCATATTGCAAGCTGCCATATTGTACAAGAAACCAAACCCTGGCTGACTTGATAATTCTGTATATTTCCACCACTACGCCACATTTATATAACAACATCACACAAACACAGCACACTTAAACACACCACCACCACTATCAGCAACAGCAGCAAATACAATTTAAAACTGTGAACCACTTCCTAATTTAAGTAGACAGTTTTATTCATATAAGCCTAGCCATATTCTGAGGTCAGAATCAAACCCTGTACTTTGTATTTATAAGCTGAAGACCTTAACCATTACACCAACACCACCTCAAGTGAGTTTACCTTGGTAATCAAGAAGGTCTGTCGAGCCCAACATGCCATTTTCTTTTAAAAAAAAAGCACAAGAAAGACGATTGGTTAGATTAAACTGATTGATAAGGTTTGTATAACACTGAAGGGCGAATGGGGTGCACAACAATAAATCAATTCAACAGCATCACTCCTGGTATCCTGCTCTGTGCAACCAGCCTCCTCACCAATACAAACAATTTCAATGAGTATGTATCACAAAACTGGTAATACCAGTATTTTGTCTTTAATTAGTTTGATCTACAGAGCGCGTATACCAACAAATTCCAAGCAATGGTCCTTGTTTATCTATAGCTGTCTGCCATTTAAGTAGTAATGCATTCGTATCTCGGATAAGGATCTTTCATACATTAGGTGTCACTCTGTAATAAAAACAAGAATATTGCATGCTAACAAGAGGCAAGTAATAGTTCAACACACTCAGGGGTACATCATGACTCAATATATTTGTTAAGAACATAACATGTTCAGCTCATGCCTCTAAACCTCTTAGCACAAGTAATCTGAACAAAGCCTAAAATAATTGGGGGGGGCATTGGCGTAAAAATAGGGTCAGATATTGCACATTGTTGTTATAACCTTATAAAGTTGCCAGAATAACAGGTTTGTGTTAGCAAATATTTTCTGGAGAATATAAAGTCTGAAATTCAAATGCATGTCATTATTTAGTAATGTCAGTGTTTTGCCAGAAAACTGTACATTTTATGAGGAACAAACCAGAAACATGAAGCAAACGTCTGGACAGTTGAAAAGTATAGTTCATCTCCAGTTCATAATAACAGCAGGATAATCATCATACTTCTCAGCCTCTTGGCACTAGAATTCTGGACAAAGTGAAAAATAATGAGGCGATGAAGGCCCAAAATCAGGGACAGATTTTAAATATTCCCCTTATAAACAGAAAGTTGCTGCAATTACAGGTTCTGCATTCACATGCATTTTCTGTTGGACATCAAGTCTGAAACTGAAAGTTCAGTCATTATTTAATGACTGCAGTCACTAATTAATGATTTGCCAGAAAACTATAAATTGTATAAAGAAAATATTATGAAACAAAATTATGAGACCAAATCTCTACATTCTTTGAAATTCTGGACAGCTAAGAGGTATTAATGTAGCTATGGGAATGTAATCTGACTGAGCTGAACACAGTGCAACGTTTGAGGAGATAACTGATATGATCAGCACCATGTACGTCTGTCAGCAGTAACCAGTTAACCTGGAGATAGGATGAAAAAAAGATGCAGCGACCTGGCAAGTTATATTTGTCACTGTTGCTATTTCTAGTTTCATATCAGTAGAAGGTCAGTCAGTTTAAGTAGTGTTAGAAGGGTGTTGCTTTCTAATGTTAATATAACATTTCATAGTTTTCCTCTAAATTGTTTCTGAATTACTACTGTGAATTTTATGACGATGTCCCCAGCATTTCTGAAGTGTCATGGAAAAGTGCCTTTCACATGAAAGTGTAGCGATGGGAATCCATTTTGCTTGCAGCAGTTCAGATTTGCAGTTGTTTCGTCTTATTATATATCTGCTTGTTCTCTGGTTAAGTCAGTAAAGTTTTGTTAATGGTTATTTTATGATTACTTTACTCTGTGTACTCTAACAGATTGTGTCTAACATACTGTTATTGCTCTGTTGTCAGTATGCAAAATAATCCATCGTTCCTCTAAACTTACATAAATATTTCTTTATCTTCAGCAAGTTCTTTCTTAGAATGCAAAGAGAGGGTCATGATTAGTTGAGTTTTGGTTTTCAGGATTCACTACATCATACATGCACTCAAGTCCTTCCACCATAATATGACACAGCTATAGTACACGTGAGTGTAAATGACTTGAGATGTACCTCCATGGACTATATGAAAACAGAGACATTATGGAGCTCTTGTAATATGTCTCTGATGCTGGTATAAACCAAGGCTTCAGTAGTATTCTACAATCACCTAGAATGATGCCACAATATAAGCAAAAGATTGTTTCAACAATTTTCTTAGCTTTTGGTGTTATTCAAAGGAGGTGCAATATATATATATATATATATATATATATATATATATATATATATATATATATATATATATATATATATGGGTCTACCTGATAACACCGACACGCCAAAACACCGACAACAAAATAACCAACACGAAAAAAAATGAAAGAAATCGAAAGTTCAAAAACACAAAACTTCACATGCCCGACAAACCACAATCCCTACAATCAACAAAACAAATACCTTTCCCGAAAAACACACACACAACACAAGCACACCAAAAACCTTACAGACCTACACTAAACCTTACATACACAACTAACTATGCACTAACCTTAACCCAAACCCTAAACCTAAGGTCCATCACTATCGCACACTTACCTTACCCGCACCCTAACCCTAACTCACTTAATCCGCCCCTAACCCTCAAGTCCGTCACTATCGCACACTTACCTGACCCGCACCCTACCCTACCACCCGTCACTATGACACACTTACCTTACCCACACCCTGACCCTATTGTCCATCCCTATCGTACACTTCCCTTAACATGTCAGTGTTCTCAGCATCGGGATTCTCAACTTTCGATCATCTCTGTTGTCGATCTTCTGGTGTCGGTGTTCTCGTTGTCGGCGTTGTGAACTTTCTGCATTTTCAGGTAGACCTATATATATATATATATGTATATATATATATATATATATATATATATATATATATATATATATATATGTGTATGTATATATATATATATATATGTATGGATTCACTTCATAACACTGAAACTTCAAAATACTGAAAATGACAAAACTTCATAATACTGAAGACCAAAATACTGAAAGCTCAAAATACTGAATACTCAAAATACTGAAACTCAAAATACTGAAAACACATATTATGCGTAAACTCAGCTTAAACAACATAAATCCTAACAATTTCTACCAAATATATGCAAGGGGGCAAGCCCCCTGCACCCCCCCCCCCACGTACCAAGATTGCACTTAAGTACACTATGTGCAATCTTGGAGTTGATATATTTAATTAGCAGGGGGTGTGGGGGGCGCAGAAATTGGTAGAAATTGTTATGATTTATGTTGTTTAAGCTGAGTTTACACATAATATGTGTTTTCAGTATTTTGAGCTTTCAGTATTTTGGTTTCAGTGTTTTGAGTTTCAGTATTATGAAGTTTCAGTGTTATGAAGTGAATCCATATATATATATATATATATATATATATATATATATATATATATATATATATGTGTGTGTGTGTGTATATATATATATATATATATATATCTTAGATGGTAGACTGTCCCAGCTGTTTTGCCAGAGATGGCCTGCACCTCTCCCTCACAAGCTTATGCATCTTAGCTAAATCCTTGTCCAGCCCCATAGTGTCTTTTTACACATTAGTCTTCTAAAGTTTTCAACATAAGAAAACAGAATCCAGATAACATTAAGGTAGTTCTGATAAGTCCAAGGAGCCTTAACAAAAATCTTCACTCCGTATAAGCACTCCTTACCTTAGAAAGCACTGATTCAAGACTACTGAAAGCACTTCATTAGTGCAGGGATTCAATGCCTATTACATGTTCAGGCCTACCACATTAAACAAAGGCACTGAAGGTGGTGTTTTCATATTAAAAAAGAAACACTTCATCTCTTGACTAGTTAGACAAAGTAGACTTGGAACTGCATCACATCTAACTTACTAGAACCAAAACCCCTCTGTGTCTTCCTCAGCACATGCTGTCTACCTAATTACTATGGAGTCCCTATGTATTAAGCCAGACACCATTCTCAAAATAGATTTCAACAACCCCTCCATAAACTGGGAGACTTGTACATCCTGAAACATGTATGTCCAGAGATTTCTGGACTTCATCAATATAAACTCCATGGACCAGTTAGTCTGCACCCGGGGTGATAAAACTCTGAATATGGTCCTTACCAATGTGGGTCAGCTTTGCTCCCAACAACTGTAACTTTCTCTCTGGTCAAATCAGACAAGCTGATCAAATTCACTTAAAGACTGAAGCTTGAAATATCTTCTTATCCCTCGGTATTCAGAGATTATGCAAAGGCTAATCTTCTAAAACTGAGTGATGACCTCGCCAAATTCAGATTCCCCTTTAATCTTGATGATTCTACTCATTAAGCAGAACAATTCACTACCAGATTTTCTGCACATGTAAATAGCTACATAGATGCATCTGTCCCCCTCAGTAATAAATACAACACTAAATTCAAAACTGCCCCCTTATGGCAAAACCCAAATATAAACAGACCATGTAATAAAATAAATTACTACACACAAAATTGTATTTATTTCTTTATTTAACATTTGTTTACCAGGAAAGTCTGACTGGACACAGGTCCTTTTTCAGTGAGTATCTCAAGATATCAAAAATGCTCTTGCTAAGCTAAATAAGGGACTCCATACCCTGATCAAATCAACCAAGACCAGACATGAGGTTAAAAAAACATCCGAGTGAAGGATAACCACAAAGTCTTCTTAAAATTTCAGAAACAATTCTCGGCACTGTGCAGAGCTGATATTAATTTATATCCCATATTCAGACCCAGAAGACATAGCCAATCCACTAGCAGACAAACTTAGGTCATACTTCACCCCTTCCCTCCCATATTCTCAGATCACACACCTACACATGCTCTCCCAAGAAGGAGTTCTCAAAGCACTATTTAAGTACAAGAACACTTGCCTATGGGCCTGATGACATACCAAGTTGCCTACCGGTCAGCCTGAAACATAAGTTACTTGATCCTGTACAGAAGTTGCCTGATATCAGCCTCAAAACAGTCTTTGACCTGGAAAAATGGAGGACAGCAACAGTCATTCCCTTGCACAAAGATGGGGCTTCAATGAACCTGGGTAATTATAGACCCATAAGCTTGACCAGTCCAGTCTGCAAGGTTATCGAAAGAATTGTTATGGAATTAATATACAAGGATATAGGTAACTTACACATTCTTGACACAGTCCAGTTCTGATTAATCAAGGGCAGATCCTTCCTACTTAACCTGGTAAATGTCTCCAAAAAAGTTACTGAAGTAATGGGTAAGGGCAAAATGTCGCACTCTAAATATTTAAACCACACAAAGGCATTCAACACCATCCCATACTCAGATATCATAGATAAACTCTCCCAGCTAAATGTCAGTCTCTAAGTAACTCACTGAAGCCAAGCTGACTCACAACTAGAACCCAGGAAGTTAGTATGGGTGGTTATTTTTCTTCCAAAAGACCTGTCATTAGCTATGTATCCCAAGGTCCATTCTTTGGACAAATCATATTTAAGCTTTGTCCCTTTTTTCAGTGTCATAGACACTACTGAGAAGTGACCTCTGTCTGGTAATCAATAGGCCTTATTCTGTCAGCCCTGTTATACAATAACATGTCCAGTGGTGCTATAAACACCTGCTCAGGGGATCTCAATCTCTTTTACAACATAAGTAGAATATGTTTGAGTAATAAGTTTGTATCACAGAGACTACTGCTTCTATGGGACTATCTTCCACTCCACATAAAGCAAAGTAATCCTCTCATTCTGTTCAAATGTAATTTGGATGAATGGATGGGTGAACATAAACTCATCCCTGGTTTAGCAACTCTGTCCTTCATGCATAGGGGAATGTAAACATCCCAACATATCCTTATTTGGCCTGTCTCTTGGTTATTTGCATACAAAATGTAAGAGCTAAAAACTGCCATGGGAATGTAAGGCTAGACTGCTTATGATGCTCACAGATTAAAGCCTAGTTAGGTACATATAAATCTATAAAATGATGACCATTGTCATTCTCCCTTCTGTACTATTATTTGTGTCCCTTAGAAAGAAGTAGTTCTGTATGTTGACTTCTCTATATAAAATGAGGGTATTAAATACTCTGAAGGAATGGACCAGACTCAGTGTCTTTATGTGCCACTGTCCTACTGAATGTCACCTCCTTTTTATCTCCGTTTGTTTTACCTATTTCTGTCACTAGTCAGTTCAGGTCTGCAGTTTGACTGGGCTTGGAATTTATTTCAAATTAGCTCCTTCACCTTTTGCAGTGCAATTTCTTTTATACTTTGCCCTGTTGACAAGTTCTGCCAGTTCTCTTTTGGCACTAATAACCATGTCAGAAGACAGACTAAATAACATTTTTGGAGAATTGTTCTTTTGAATGGCTACATCTGACCTTTCCTGTGAATGATTGAGTTTGTGGAAGGTATTGACTTAATGGATTTTGCTGACAGGATTTCTAAAGGGAAATGGTGACTTTATGAGGTGTCAGTCTGTATCAATAAACAGCAAAAATAAATGCTCTGAAACAGCTGCAGAGTAGATGTGCTTCCAAAAAGTGAATTTAACATCTGTGAAACTGATGTTTCCTTTATGGAATTGCAATTCAGAAATAATATAGGTTTTTATTAACCCTTTGTTACAGCTACCAGCTGCTTTTTTAAGCAAATGAGACTTCATGTTGCAGACACTGTGAGCAAGGATTGCTTTAAAGATACTTCAGGTCAGTTTTCACAACATGAACATGTTGATTTTAGATAATGAGGTTTATTTATATATTTTCTACCACATCCCTCAGTACCAAACAGGCTATTTAATTCCATGTTACAGCCTAATTCCATTTAAGGCACCTGTATGAAGAGCTCAGTCTCGTGACTCCAGTTGTGCCTCATAGAAAACATGTAGAGTAAAGGCAAGACAGAGAGAGAGAAAGGATGAGAAGAAGTAATTAGGAACAAATATAACAGGCTTTCTTTAATGAAATAATGATGGTGGTGATTAGCTAATTACAACACAGGCTGTAGGAGAACCATAAAGAAACAAAACCCTGTTCTTTGAGTGACAGCCATCCTTCTACCGAGTGTGTCATAAAACACTGCAAAGGTTTCTTGAGGACATATCAGCAGGACTAAGAAGTCAATAACGGGAATACTTTAGCTGCAAAGCTGTGTAACTGAATATTACCATGAAGATCATGTCTGAAGAAAATTATATATTATAGCAATAATCCACGCCTGGGTGTGGGTAATGCTGGATTTACCCACGGTTGGTGTGGTTTGGTCACGAGGGTGAAGCCCGAGTGGCCAAACAAAGACAACTGTGGGTAAATCCAGAATTACCCACACCCAGAAGTGGGTTATTGTTATTATACAATGACATTATTTAAGAAAAAAATAATTACTTTTCTTAAACAATGGCATTGTATAATGCCTCCTTGCTGCCCTTCCGCAGCTGTCTGGTATTCTGTGGCGGTTCTGATGTACTGCACATGCGTATGCTTACGCAGTACATCAGAGCTGTGGGTGGAAGCAACGGAGAAAGCAAGATCTCCGTTGCTTTTTACGAAGTGTCTCGCTATGTTAAATGAGTTTAACATAGCGAGACAGCTTTAAAAAAAGCAACGGAGAATCTCTGTTGCTTTTTGTAAAGCTGTCTCGCTATGTTAAACCCATTTAACATAGCGAGACAGTTTTGAAAAAAAGCAATGGAGAAAGCAAGATCTCTGTTGCTTTTTACAAAGTGCCTCGCTATGTTAAAGGAGTTTAACAGAGAGAGACAGCTTTAAAAAAAGAAACGGAGAATCTCCATTGCTTTTTTTAAAGCTGTCTCGCTATGTTAAACCCATTTAACATAGCGAGTCACCTTTAAAAAAGCAACAGAGATAGAAAGATCTCCGTTACTTTTCTTAAAGCTGTCGCGCTATGTTAAACTCGTTTAACATAGTGAGACAGTGTGTAAAAAGCAACAGAGATCTTGCGTTCTCTGTTGCTGTAAAAAAAAAGAGTTATACTAATGGAAAAAGTCCGGGCAGCCAGACCTTTTTCCATTACTATAACTCTGATTTACAACATGCATGCTGTCTAATCAGCATGCACATTTTGGAATATTAATGGGGGGTCGTTGTATAATTTAAAATAATGCATACTGTTGTCTGAAAACAGCATCTTTCTAATACAGATAATTAATTATGGACAATTAGTGAAGCTATTGAGGTATATATATCTCTACTGTTTACCCTAACTCACTTAGGCTTCCATTCTTTTAGTCACAGCAGCATGGCTTATTCATTAAAGTGCTGCATTAAGGTGGAGATTTGGGTTTGAGTCCCATCATGATCCACTTATATAAAATATTATCCTAATGGATCATTTAATATTCTGTAACCATGTCACCAGTGAAATCAGACCAGCCCTAAACAATTCAATTGCCTTCCTTACAATATTTTTTCAATCCAGAATAGGAGCCCACTGGTTTAACAAGACTACTTAGTTATCCACATTAACTGCATAAATGGGACTGTTTACTTATCCAGATAGGAAAATGTCTCATTCGTGGTTGTAGATTTTATTAGTTGCTGTTACTGATGAAGGTAATGATGTATGGTAGTGTGCTGCCTGCGTGTGTGTGTGTGTGTGTGTGTGTGTGTGTGTGTGTGTGTGTGTGTGTGTGTGTGTGTGTGTGTGTGCGCGCGCGCATGTACATGCATGTGCCTGTAAATGTAGGGTAGTAGTAGCACAGTAAATATTCAAGAGAGTCAAAAAAAGAAAAGAAAGAAAGAAAATTCAGCCATACTGGTTATCTCAGAACCAAACCTGGAATGTGTTCTGATTGCTTTAATAAACTCCAAACTAGTTACTTCACTTTTACCAGTATTTTCAGGAACTTTATTGTCAGCTTTTAGCTTTGTTTTAATCTTTTTTTCAGTTTGAAAAATTATGTTGTTGAACAAATAGCTTCTAATTAGCATTTGCATTACTTGCAGTTTACATAGCATATATGGCTGAAAGGTTCATTTTGAATCTGTTTTACATATAAGAAGTTTTTCAGATTTCACAGTTTGCATCATTGTCTTTGCTTATTAAATTCTATAGGTTTAACTGATGCTTCTGAAATTTGGAAAGCAATACAAAGCTTGTAAAACCAAACATATGCTTGTTTTTCTTTTTGTACCTAGTACTTCCTTTTCTTCATTTTTTTTTACAATTACAAAAACGTGCTTATTCATCCAGATCGTTTTCAGGAGAGCAATCACACATCAGGCTGATGTTATCCCAATCATGCATAAAACTGAAAAGCTGCAATATGTTTGCAGAAAATGGCTCTGTTTTCATCATCATCTTAGCACTTATTTCCCTTCTGAATTTTTTATTGTTACAATCTGAAATCCGGCAATTTATTCTCAAAGTAATATTGTTCAACTAACCTTGAGTGATTACTTTGAGGGGTTTTGTTACCATTACACTAAATAAATGGATTTTTTTTACATTTTGACTTCAGTGTTTTGCTTGCATTTTCCATTCATTTATTTTCTGTGCTACATATTCCATTTTGCAAACACATCCTGTAGAAAAACGTCTCAGGTTTGATTACTCCTACTATAAGTTTTTGCCACTCTCCTCCTCTACCTCCGCCTCTTGCTCATTCTTTCCTCGCCATGGGTTCTCTGGTGCTAGTTGATTAGAACTAATGTCCTTATGTCATATGTTAGAAATAATCATTTTCTGAAAGAGATTTTTTTCAGCTCTTGTTGTTTTTGTGTAGTGAATAGGTGACTTGATATTAATTTTCTTACTTTTAGACCACTTGTGTTCCCACATCATCTGGCACCCTTTTAATTTCATATAACATACTTTAGCACATTTAATTAACGTGTCTACTTATTTCCCCTTTTTTATTTTTTGGCATCTTTGAACAGATGTTGCCAAATACGTGGCTTTCAGGACAGTTTGTGCTTAAGTAATGTTGCTCTAAGTAATTCTGTTATATTTGGCCTTTACTCTGCATTGCTAAGGTCTTTAGTTTATTAATTCATGTAGCCCACCCATTATATATGAGCACTGTATTGTTTATACACTGCCTTTATTGTGATGGTTATTATTATTTTTTTTTTTTTTTGTGCAGAAGTTGCTGTTCGATTTCTGTTTGTTCTCACTGTTGTTTGTAACCTGCAGATTACACTTCTGTTTTGCCATGTGCTGAGTTTGTGAATTTCTGAATCAGTCTGCCTACCAGATTGTCAAACATAAATAAAATAATTTAAAAAAGTATCATGCACAGTCTTACTGAAAGAAGGCAGAGGGTGAATATGGTACAAACTAATATGAACCTCAAATATGTCACTTAAAAAGGCCTGTAGTCTATCAAGTTTATCCCAGTCCTTGTCTCATCTTTTTCTCCAGCTGTTCCAGGCAGTCTTGATTTCTACTGGTGAGTATACAGATTGCATTCCAGACAGAGCCCCAGTACCTTCTATGTAAAGTAATATTTCTTTAAAGCAGCCTTTAATTGCCTTTCCTCCACTTGCAGTTTATAGCCCCTTTATTTCAATATGGATTTCCAATTCATCTTTATCTTCCTATTTTCTCCCCAGCAGTGTCATCTGCCTAAGCCTCTTCCTTTTCAGTAACTTTTTCAATTTGCATAGTCTCTCTCTCTCTCTCTCTCTCTCTCTCTCTCTGTCTCACACACACACTCTTTCTCTCTCTCTTTTGCTCTCTTGATGATGCCCTGGAATTTAACCACGTGCAAATCACCAGAGACAAAGTCCTATACCATAACCTAACAAGCTATAGGTTGCCCTGTATGGCCCTAGAATCTTATAGCTCGTTCCTAGGCCTACATAAGACACTCACCATTAAACCAAATACCTTATTCATGGGAGACTTTAACTAATCTTCTATAGACTGTGAAGCATGCACTGCCTCATGCTTACAGGCACAACAATTCCTAGACTTTATTAACACAAATACCCTTCACCAGATAGTGTACACACCCACCAGAGGTTCAAACATACTGGACCAGGTACTTACCAGTAAGAGAGAGTGCTGTACTCCCCCCCCCCCCAAAATCACATCCTCACTGGGGAGGTCAGACCACAAAGCTGTGTTCTTCAAAATAGAAATCAGCCTGGTAACCTTGTAATCCTTGGAACTATTCCAAAACAAACTACATCCTATTAAGCAATAGTTTGTCAAAAGTCAGCACCCCTCTCAAACCAGAGTTCATAGCAACCTAGGCAGAATTGTTGGCAGAAACCTTGTGCAACCATGTAAATGGCTGTATAGAGGCTGCTGTGCCTAGTAGAGGTAAGTCCAAAACTCTAGAAACAAACTATACTGGCTGATCCTAACTTTAATAGTGTATATAACAAAAGGAAAAAAAGTCCTGACTTAAATCTGGAAGATCAAGTCCCATATTGATAGAAGCTCTCTAATTAAACTAAACAGGAAACTAAGAGGATGAATTAGTCCAACAATGACAATTACAATGTCAAGATAGCCTCACTGGGGATAGCCTCACTGGGTAAAGAGAAGTCTTTCTATAGCCATGTCCAAATCCTCAAAGATAGCACACACTTGTATGCCGAACTGGTGGTCAATAGTGCCACCTTCACTGAGCAGAGCAATATAGTGAACTTGCTGGCTGACAAATTCAGCTCATTTGTCACACCCTGCTATCCCCTGCCTCTCCCTATGAAATACCTATTAGCATAATCCCCAACTGTTAGCAGGGAGCAGGTCCTGGTAGTGCTCACTAAGGCCAAAAATGCCACCTCAGTGAGCCCCGACAGTATCCTGGGATGCCCCCTAAATAGCTTGAAACATGACCTATCAAGACCACTTGAGTCACTTTTCAGCTATAGCCTCAAAACAGGCTTTGTACCATGAGAATGGAGGTCTGCATCAATTATCCCACTTCACAAGAGTGGGCCATCAACTCACCCCAGAAATTATAGACCCATTACTCTGACTAGCCTATTAAGCAAAGCAATGGAAGAAACTGTCATGGAAATGATCAACAAAGACATAGGCAACTTCAAGGCACTGTACCCAACCCAGTTTGGTTCTCTCAAGGGAATGTCATGCCTACAGGGCAATGGTTGAGGGTAAAACAGTGAGTACTGCCTACTTCGACCTACCTAAGGTGCTTGATACAACACCTCGCTCAGGTATAGTTGGCAAACTCACTTAACTGGGTATGAACCCCTAAATAACTCACTAGATTGCCAGTTGGATCCCAGACAGGACCCTTGAGGTCAGGATTATTGAAATCACCTTCATTAAGAGACCATTCACCAGCATGGCACCTCAGGGGTCCATGCAGGGACTGCTCCTATTTGGTATCTACTTCTTGGAGGTAAATGTTAATGGCAAGGGCCTTCAGCTGGCCAAGTTTGTACATGACTGCCAGTTGGGAATTGTCATAGATTCCCCCCATGATAAAGACATCTCACAAGACAGTCTAACACAGACAAATGACTGGTGCCAAAGTCACGGATTAAAACTCAATGTCAAGAAATGCATTATAGCACTTTTTGGGGAAACGGACACCCAGGCTAATTACTCCATTGATAAGGCATCATTAAGAGTTAACCAAGTACTCAGGGATTTGTGAACATATGTAGACAGTAATCTGGCCTTTGACCAACATGTGGCCAAGGTAGTAAGAAAATCTTTATATGTCACCCCACTTATAAGTAAGGGCATGGCATCCAGGTCCATGGAAGTTATAGTGCCATTTTATTTGGCTATTAGCAGACCCATCATTGAGTATAATGCACCCTTCAGCATGTACCTGACCAGACAACTGCAACAACTGGAGCTTCTAGAAAGGTCCCTTAGGTTCATAGGTTCATAGGTTCATAGGTTTATACTAGGCTATCTGCCCTAAGGCATTTATAAGCCTAGCCCAAATTTTTGTGGCTTACGCCACCCCTTATATGAAAAAAATACTGTGCCCATTAGTTTGTTGTGCCTCTGTCCAGCAGTGACACAGAGATGATTCCCGGGGTAAACCTACGATCTCCCATCCACAGGTCTAGATTTCTCTTGAACAGAGTCAGCGAGGTGTTGTGCCTCACATGGACCGGGATTTTATTCCACAGCATAGGGAGTCTCTGAGTGATAAATCTATCCCTCCAGCACATCCTATTTATATCCGTGCTAAGGTTTAAGTCGCTTGCTCTAGTGGTTTTGGTGGATTTGGATTTTTTGAGGTGGAGCATGTCCATTAATTCCGGGTTGGACATGGCCTTGTATGTCAGGCACATGTCACCTCTGAGCAGACGGTATGCGACTGAATAGAGCTGGAGTTTCTTCAATCTGGCAGCATATGACAGATTTTGGAGTCCCTTTATCCTTTTGGTGAGGAACTTTTGGGGTCTCTCCAATTGCTGCAGATGTCGGGTGAGATACATCCCGAATGGGGCATTGTACTCGATCATTGGTCTGATAAGTGAAGAGTACAGGGAACAATAACCTCACTAGATCTGGATGTGAATCCCTTCATGATCAGGTGGGCAATGTAGAAGGTCTTTCTAACCACTTTAGCAATGTGAGTGTCAAAAGAAAGGCCACTGTCAACCTGGGTCCCCAGGTCCCTGATAACCTCTTCTGTGCTTAGTGGATTGCCACCTATATGGTAGCTTGGGGTTACCTTGTTTTTCCCAAAGGGTATGACTATACATTTTTTGGCGTTTAACTTCAGGCCATGGCTCTGGCACCAGCTATCTGTTTCTGTGAGTCCCTTCTGAAGGATATCCGTGTCTGATGCACTTTCCACTATGGCGCCCAGTTTGCAGTCGTCTGCAAACTTTGTCAGCCAAAGTCCTCCTTACCAGGAGAATCCAGGGTATAAAACATTGCCTTATATGGATTGCCTTAAAGCTCTATCTGTACTCACTTTCTTACAAGTGGCTGAAAGGTGATCTATGCCTGATGCCTGGCATACAAGACACGCTCAGATCCAGCTCTGATGGACGTTTTGCACATCCACAAAATGAACAGCATCAGAAACCACAAGATCCAAGGATTTAAATTTTGCTTGTGACATAAATAAGGCATGTTGGTGAGACAGATATGTGTCTCAGAGGATCCCCATGCTCTTCATCCATGTGAAGCAAAGTCAATCACTAACCTTATTTAACAGTAAATTTGATCAATGGATGGGAAATTTGAAATTCACCCCAGGTCTGATCCCCACATCTCTAATAGGCAGAGGCAGACAGTAATGCCCAAATTAACATCCCCCTACATAACCTCTAGAAACTTCCTAACATACCACATCTTAATAAATGCCTATGATACATAGGGACACAATTGAGATGGTTTGCATGGCTAGGCTTATAAAGGCCTTGGTGATTGTTAGCCTAGTATATACTCATGAACCTGTAAGGTAAGCACCTCCATTCTCCTCACCATCATGGTATAACTGTAGTGCATGCTTTCTGCCAGTCTAACCTCTCTTCCTCTATATGGTGTTGAAAACTAGACACAGTACCCCTGATGTAACATTACCTATGGAATTGGAAAATTACTTTTACATGTCTAGAATTCACCTCTTATTATGAACCTCAGTATCCTGTAAGTTCTCACAGTTCATTGCAGGCTTCAACCTAGGTGAGATTGCAGCCTCAAACTCCTTTCACTCCATATTTTTTTTGATACACAAGGAGTTATGAGTTTATGATCCAAGCGTCTACAGAGAAGAATGATTTCTGTGTGAGTGCTTGGAACACAGACACTATCTTGCAATATATATTACAGTGAATACATTGACATATTCTACTATAGTGGTCTCTTTGGCTGCTGCATTTAGGTTGATGATAAATAAGTTAAATAGTGGTGGTCCTAGGATGAAGCCTTGTGTTCTCCAATGGATATAGGAAGGAAAGAGGAGAATTCATCTTGCCATTTTCACTGCTTGGGATCTAGTAGTGAGGCAACTAAGAAACCATTTAAGTGAGGAGGGTGACAGCCTATAGAAACATAGTTTAGTTAGGAGAATTTGATGACTGACTATGATAAATGCATTGGATAGATCCAGGAATAGGGCTGAGGTTAGAAGACCTCAATTTCTATTGTGATTTATTACATTTGTGAACCTTAGAAGGGCAGTGGTTGTACTGTGATTTTGAGTCTGAAACCTTGCTGGGAGGGAGACATTAGGTTATGGGAAATAATATATGTAGCAAGTTACGAGTGAATGCATCTTTCCAAGATTTTGGGTAAGGGTGAGAAAATGTCAGTTGGTTTATAGTTATGAACTCAGTTGATGAGCCACCTTTATGGAGAAGATTTTCTTTCATAAGGTGGGATGATATTTTTTTGGACAGAGTGGTTTATTACACCTGAGACAAGCTATGCAAGGCTATCTGCATGAGTGTGAGCAATTCAAACTGAAGTTGGCCAGGGGTAGTGGTTGCTGCCTTAAGGGAGTATAGGTATTTTTTAACTGTAGATGTTAGCACTGGAGTGAGTGTGAAGGTCTGCTATGGCTTTAGTGATTGAGGTGGGATAGCTAGGTTTCTAGTATTTTTGTTTTGTTGGAGGGAGTTTACTGTATTTGTAAAATGTGGGCCAATTGTGAAGTAATGCTTTGGGAGTTATTGGTTAAGGATGGTCCGGGATGGGTTGATTTTCCAGTATTAAGCAATGTATTTATGGATTTCCAAATGTCTTTTAAATTGCTTGATGATGAATTTTGGGTGTTGCTATAATAATTTTTTTTGTCCTATTTTCTGCATTGTTTGCTATTCCTCCTTAACTGCCTCTATTGTTGTAGGGATGTTTGAGACTTGTTTTGTAGCCATGACTTTCAGTCTTAATCTCTATGTTGCATGAGTTGCTTTGTTTTTTTAGTTAATCAAAGGGTTGGTTTGTTTTTAACTGTTTTGGTTTTCAATGGTGCTTGCTCTACCAGGATATTTAGAAATATTGTTTTAAATTCGACCACTGCTTCATCAAGAGGAAGAGTGTTAAGTTAAGCTTATTTGTTGAAGTTACTGAGGTTTCTGACTGTGTTAGGGTGATGAACCTTGTGGACCTGTTTGGGGTGTCAAGTAGCTAAGCTCATTCTATGTTTCTTTGTATGCCCTTATCATACATTGACAAAAAACTTGCTCACATATTGCATCTTTCCCTAACCCTTGCTACATTTCCTCAACAATGTAAACATTTAGAAATAACCCTCCTCCCAAAAGCCACCACTTCCTCTTCAAACAACTGTCCAATCTCAAAAAGACTTTGAAAAACTCTTATAGGATCAGATTATTCATCACATATTCCCAATATTAATTCTGAAAAGAACATAATACTTATAACAGCCCTGTACTCTGCTACTATCCAAATATATACAACCTCAGACAATGGACTTTTAACTGGAGGCCTCATCATTAACTTCAAAAGGACCTTTAAAATGGTCAGGCACGTTGTATTAATACAGAAGCTTCAGAAAGGACTTCAGGGAAAACACATTAAGATTGTTCAAAAACTACAGAAATGGTATATCTTATATAGGAACATTTGCTTTAGAAGTTCAGCAAAGATCTGCCTTGGGGCTATTTATGTTCTCTCTCTTTATTAATGTCATATTAATATTGTATTAATCATCCCAGCTTCCTTTTTAACTTTGCACATAGATGATATTCTTTCACATAGGACAGGCCCCTCAATGAAAAAGTAGAGGAGCACAACTTCAATCCAGCTTTAATAAGCTGTGGTTTTCTGCTGAAAGTGCAAACCATCCATTAAGAATAACATCTATAAGAATCCACATGCAACTAATTAAAACTTCCATCAAAATATGTAGATTTATTTTCCTTGCCCTTCCCCCCCCCATTGAGCACTACTGAAACACTTTTAACACTTTTGCCAAAGCTAATCGGTTCCCCTTACCTGCACATGCCAATTTCGTATTAGGTTCCTTTACTTTCAAACTGCTACATAATAGTAACTTCAGCCCTTGCACAAAATACCTTTAAAAGCATTTCCACAGAGTCAATTCTCAAACTCAGTTGGTTCCCTAACATCAGAAAGACCATCAACCACTGTAGTCTTAGGTGAAAGAATTTTCCCCTGAAACAGTTTCAGACAGTTAAGACAACTTTCCAGTAAAATTACAGAATGAGCTAACCTGCATATATTTCAGAAATATGTCACATACAAACACACACACACACACACACACACACACACACACACACACACACACACACACACATGCGTGCGCACACACACACACACACACACACACACACACACACACACACACACACACACTCATTTCAAAGCAACCTCCTAGCCTTATACCTTGCATCCAAAACAAGTACTAAGCCAACCTCTCTTAATGGATAAACATACACACTTTTGGATGAATACTCCCTCGTACTTACCCTAAATTCACTCTTGCAAATATCTACATTTACTACATCCTTTTAGTAATATTATATCCATCTGTACAGTTACTGCCCCACTGGATTCTACCCATACTGTAAATGAACAAGCTGCCAATCTGCTTTACAGTCCTGCTACACTTCTTGTGAATACTCTATAAATAAACTTTATCTTAACACCTGTTTATGGAGTCACATATACACACCTGTGTATAAAAATGTCTCGTATTTCTATGAACATACATTTGTACATATGCTTCTCTTGATGCAGTATGTATTTTGAGACTACAGAGAGTACCTTTTATTTCTTTAAATATACATTTTCTATTTATTTCTATCTATACAGTATATCAATACAAACAAATACTATAAGTTAGGAGGATGCAACATAACAATGTATTCACATATGCCCATTATGATTAATGGTCTAAACAAGCTACTAGTTCACTTCCTTTTGTTCTAAATAGCCTATAGTTTACCTGTTTTGTGCAATATTCAGTGCTTAAACACTATAACATACTTTGTCAACTGCCTATTCTTTGGCCTAGACCATGGATCACAAGGGTTCTTGAAGCAGCCCAACTACCCACTTAACAAATAAATAAATACATACATACACTCATACATTCATACATACGTATATAAGCACATACCTGGATAAAATATCCCAGATAACTACAATGACCAGATAGGGTACATTCATACTCACTAATACTTGTCTGTCTGGAGTTACTTAGCTATCTACATGGAGTTTAATGTAAGCACTCATACATTTTCTTTATATTTTAGGAAATTTGGGCTCGATGTGCTGAAACTACTATGGCTGTTGAATTTCGTATTTATTGACCTTGGTGGCAGTCTAGCTGATGTGCTGTACTTTGAGTTTTGCATTGACTGCTGCATTGCTCATTTTGCTGTAAGAACATGAGCATGATATCTGGATTCTGGAAATATATAAATATGATGAGTTTTAGGTTGTCAAATGTTCAGTGATGAAATTTTTGTCCTAATGTTGTTCGTTCATCTATATGAATTTGTGTATTTTCTTTTTCTTCCACCCCCATTGAGTCTGAAGTTGCTTCCTGGGATCCATACTCTACTCTGGTTAACAAATTCAAACAAATAAATAATAAATAAATTAGTATATTGTTTGTGTATTGTATACTGTTTATATGTAAGGATGTGCAATTTTATCAACTTTTTCAAGTTCAGATCTGTATGAATTATTTATTTTAATTTTGTTCATGTTCTCTGGTTAAATGAGTGGCATCTTAAATGGGAGAAGGTGCTTCTCTCTATATATGCAGGTGCGTAAATGCTATTATACTCCGGTGATAACTTAGTAAAGATTCTATACCTGATATGCACAGAAATCTGTACCTGATATGTCCTGGTGATTATCATTTCTTTAATGCATAACATTTTTATGTTAATGCTATGTCTGAAAAGCGTCCCTTAAAAAAATATATAGTTCAGTCAGTTTCAAATCAGTTCTTGCTACAGTGATGGAAATGTGCTGATTGCCAAGCTGGTGGACTTTAAGAATATTATGAGCATCATTGTAGTGATGTATAGCCGCAAGCAGTGCTATTATGTCCAACAGAATTCATGCCATTCCAGCTTGGCCAATTTGTATGACAGGTTGTAAAATTTTTAGTTTCCATAAAAGCCTCTTCTGATGCACTGTCTAGAGAACCTTGCTGAAGTCTTGATATGTCATATCCACTAGTTTCCTCTTAAACATTTCCATGTTTCTGGAAAGCCAAATCTAGCCATTGCTTTAATGATGTTGTCCCAGCAGACCCTATCAAAGTCCTCTTCTGCATCCAGGTTCATCATTAATAGAAGTGACATCCCATGTTAAGTTTCCCTCTATATTATCACTATTTTATCCACATTGATCCATATCTATCAATCTAAGAAGAATCTTAGATATACTCCCTGATTTTATAGCCATAAATATGTTATAGTCTGGTTCAAAATCAAAACTGTCCTATATAATGCACTGTCCAGTGGGTCCTTTCTATCCATAAGGAGCTATGCCACTACAGCACTTTTTCACAACTCTGGCATTTCCCTACCCTTCCATATGCTATTAAATATCAAGTCCAAACTTTTCTTCATTTTCTCAAAACCTAACTTCCAAATGTCTGTTGGAATTCCATCTGACTATGGAATTTTCCTGACTGATTGTTTCTGAATCCAAATGTTACCTCATTTTTATTTTTTCAAACAGTTGCTTAGTAAACTCAGACCTTGCTCTATTTCTGCTGACAATCTTCCCAATGAATTTCTAAAAATCGTTGCAAATGCCATAGCCTACACTGTGTCTATACTCATTAATAGAGCTATTAATGAAAACTATGTCCCATTCCTCTGGAAGAAGTTCTTCATTATCCCACTTCATAAGGGTGGGAATTTTGCTGAAATATCTAACTACAGACCTATAACAATAGTGTCACCTTTATCCAAAATTCCCGAAAAATGCATCCACAAAGAACTCCTTCACCATTTACTTATAAACAATCTACTCTCTCCTACCTAGTACGCCTCCACAGCTCTCTTATCTTTTATTGATTCAGTTAATAAAACCTGAGACATGGGAAAGTTTGTCTCATCCTTATTTCTTGATCTATCTAAAGCTTTTGATAGTGTCTCTCATCCTTGACTCCCATCTCAACTGTCTTTTCTTGGCTCTACTGACAATACCTTAAAATGGTTCTCCATTTATTTATCTGACAGATGTTAGTCCATCAAATGGGAATCGACTCAATCGCCTTATCTACTGCTCATCATTAGTGATCCTCAGGGCTCCATCCTAGGCCTTCTCCTCTTCAATATATATTTATTAACAATCCTTCATCTGCCTCTAAACACGCAACTCTAATCCAGTATGCTGATGACTCTACTCTAATCTGTTCTTCTAACAACCTTATTCAACTTCACACTTAAACAGAAGTCGCCTTTATCTCCTTCATAGCCTGGCTTACCAATAATAAGCACTTACTTAATCCCAAAAAGACTAAACTCCTATTATTCGTACCTAAACAACATTCTCTTGACAAACCAACCTTCAGAATCTCATCACTAAACAACATAGCAATTGAGGTTGTCCCTCATTCCAAACTATTAAGTGTTACTATTGACAGCAATCTTCAGTTTGACTTGCATATAAATAACACTGTCAAACTGACCCATCAGAAATTTGGCATGTTATACACGGCTAAACAATTTCTAAATAACTCTACTAAAGCTAAACTCACCACCACATACTTCTTATCTTCCCTTCTTTATGCCTCCCCATTCTAACTAACCTCAATCCCTCTCTGAAAACCAAACTCAACCAATGTTACAACACAATAGCAATATTTGCCACAGGTCTACCTCATAAATCTCAGCACTGCCTATCTCTTAAACTGGTTAATTGACTTGAACATCCACTGCAACTACATATGAACCAGGTACATCTTACTCACAAATTACATAACAACTCCCTAGTTTCTCCTGCCATCTCCTCCATCTTAAAATACTATCTTTCTCATTGGGATCTACGCTTTTCAGAAAAAACAACTTCTATCTATTTATAAATCTCTGAGGTTCAGCAGCCTCAGTCCTACTCTTACTGTGTAGCCAAAGCTTAGAACAACTTGCGACAGTCTATTAGACAAGTCCCTCACTACCAGACCTTCAAGTGCCTCCTTAAAGAACATCTTTACAAATCTTGGGTATGCTCATATTTTTCTCCCACCTAGTTATCATCTTGTCATGTCTTGTCATGTATTTAATATCCTCCTAGTCCTATTAACCTCTTATTCTTTCTCTTCACCACAATTCTATTGCATGTCAACACAGCACACACTACTTTTACACTTTCTTATTCTCTCTTTTTTATTCTCCATCCACCAATCTGTCTACTAACTCTGTAGCATCTTCAACCAGAATGTTAATTTAGGTGTAATTCTTTCTGGCAAAGTTTTGTTAATTCCTGCTAGTAAAATCTTGTATCCAACTATGCATTTTTATAATCTATGTATTTTTATAGTCTATGCAAATTTTGTTACCATATGTAATTCTCACTGTTTATTGTCATGTATTTAATTATTCTTTTCTGTTTGTCTTTTATCTGGAGTTTTTCTCCCCAGGCCTCTCCTGAAAACAGGTAATCTCTACCCAGTCAGACTTTCCTGGCTACCAAATGTAAAAAAAAAAAAAACACACACACATATATATATATATATATATATATATATATATATATATATATATATATATATATATATATATAAAATAAAAAAAATACATTTTTGCTGACTTGAACTGTTTTCCTTGAGCATTGATAGATTAAAATCTATCATAAATTGGTTTAAATGTTTTTCTCTATGACCAGGATCTCACTCTTATAAAAATTTTCATAAAATGTCCTTAGTACTTCCAGTATCGTTGCTGGATCTCTGATAATTTTCCTTGTTTTAGGATACCTCAGCTTAACTGTTATACTTTCTACTTTCTATTATCTGAGTATTTGAGCTAAATGTTTTTTTAACCTCAGGCTATTCTCATAATATGTTTGCTTTTCCAATGAATTAATTTATACTATTCTGATGTTCATTTGTGTTTTTTTTTTCTCTTTACACTTTCAGTTTATCTTCCTCTACTGTAGTTCATCTTTCTTAATTTGTAAAACCATTACTTTTTGCAACCCTTCCAGATAGTTTAGTATTGCTTTCAGTCCATATTTCACTATCTTTCATTTCAATGAATGTATCAACATTCTAAGAAAAAAATCTACCTTCGACCATTCCCATGAATTAGTTCTAGGACTTCTTCTTTTCCAGAAGATCCTTCAACTTACCATTCGCTCACTCCCTGAACATTTCTTTCTTTATTAAATATGAGGAAAAGTGCCAGTGCCTTTCTTTATGTGCATTTCTATCTTGTTTCAGGTTAGTTAACATAACAGCAGGGACTTGCACTGTTATTGGATGAGTCTTTAACTTTTCCAACACATATACATGTTGTTTGTTTGTCTTTTTGGCTTTTCCCGGTTAGGGGTCGCCACAGCGGAACTCCGGTCCACTAATGATTGGCAGTCGATTTTATGGTGCTGAGTTGCCTGCCCGATGCCCAACCTTCAGTGAAGGTACGCCCATTCACGCATGTCTTTCGGAGGCCACTTGACCGCGGGGAGGACATGCAGACTCCACACAGAAGGCACTCCAGCCAAGAATCAAACAGAAGAACCTCTTGCTGTGAGGTAACAATGCTACCGATGTACTACATACACCACAGAAATACAGCTCCTATCTACTCTAGCCAAATTGCCATGCCTCAGGCAGTACTACATCCCTTGGCTTCCAAGATATCATCCAAACCAAATATTTCCATATAGGCTGTTAGAAATTTCATCTCATTAGTTGCTGCCATGACATATTATCTCTACTGTGTATCACATTCCAGTGAGCATCCAGAAACAGACGTCTCTGGGAGACCTCACTGGTCCAAATAAGTAATCTTACAAGTTAGCACTAATAAACCATAAGCACTACTTACTCTTATACTCTGTATGATTACCTTGTCCCCTATTGGTCCATTTTAATTCAGTTCCCTATATTACTCTAGCATGTCCAAAGGTCAGTCAATGGTTTCCTCTCCAGTCCAGCTGGTGAATCTGGGAATTTTGAGGCAATGTTACAACTGTCTCATGTACACGGACAACCCTCTCCTCCTCCAAACAGGTTCAAATATATGTGAGAGATGCAACCATATAGCCAAACTGGAGGCTGAGCTCTCTCATCTCAAAACTGGTGTAACCAGTCAGGAGGAGAAGGTAACCTCACACAACACAATTCCAGTATCACATAGTCCCACCACAACAGCGAACCAAACACATAAAAACACAAAAACATACTCGGAGGCTCTAAATAAAAATCTACCTAAGCAACAGAGACCTCCAGAGGAGACATCCAAGCAAACGCTACCCCAAAACAAAACACGTACAACACATAGCACACAAAGTCAGTGTGCCAAGCAGTCACAGCCCTTAAGGCTGAATAACACACCTGATACCCTTGTAATAGGTGACTCTATTGTCAGACACACTGACGTCCCGCTCACCAGGCTGAATAAAGAGAAGGTCACAGTGAGCTGCCTGTCGGGTGCTAGGATCTGCCACATAACGCAAGCACTCAGGTCACTCCAAAGCAAATACAAATATGACTCAGTCATTGTACATGCTGGCGTGAATGACCTGAGACGTACCTCCCTCGACTACATGAAAAGAGACATAGAGGAGCTCTCTGATCATGTAGCCCAGGCCGGTATGACCCTGACCTTGAGCAGCATCTTACCCTCACCTAGAATGATGCCACAGTATAAAGACAAAATGATCGATTTTAACAATTGGCTAAAATTTTGGTGTCATTCAAAGGGGATCCAGTGTCTGCCAGCCTGGGATGACATGCTCGACAAGCCACGTTTCTTCGCTAGGGACGGCTTGCACCTGTCACCCCTGGGCTTTCAAATATTGGCAAAGGCTCTTGCACCCCCATAGTGCCTTTTTTAGGCAAGGCTCAAAAGTCAAACCCACCTCCATAGACAGCACAAGGAACAAGAAACTAAGGGTAATGCTGCTAAACGCCAGAAGTCTTAACCTCAAGATGCATGCACTCGAAGCTCTCCTCAGTATAGAGAACATCGATATCTGTGCAGTGACAGAAACCTGGTTCAAGGCTCCAGAGAGCACCCCAGCACTACCAGGTTATACCTGATATCATGCTTTTCGGCCCCAAAACCCGGACCGAACCACAAAAGGAGGGGGAGTTTCCATATTTATCAAGGATATCCATACCTCCAGGTTAGTGGCAGTGCACAAAGTATCGGAGACCATCCATGTGCAACTGACAGTGGGCAAGACTGCTTTTCAGTTTATAGCATCCTACAGACCACCCTCTCAAAGTCAGGAATCCCACTCGGCTTTCCTGAAAACATTGGAGAACACTAAGATCTCTCCGAGCACCATTATATTGGGCAACTTCAACTACCCAAACATACACTGGGAGCATTACTCAAGCCCCAGCACCTTAGCCCAAAGGTTCCTGGAATTTATTAACTCAAATGCTATGGAACAACTAGTCACCACTCCCACAAGAGGGGAAAACATACTAGACCTGATCATTACCAACATGGAGACTCTATGCTCCATACCAGAAGTATATCCCTCATTGGTAAGATCAGACCATAAATTAATTTCACTGGATATCTACATCCTGACTCCACCCCCAGCCCAGAAAACCACAGTGAAAAACTTCTCAAAAGCGAACTTCACACTTCTCAAAACTGAAGTGGAATCCTTCAAGGCCCCAGGGCCAGTGGAAACTACAGCCCAAACTGCAGAATCCTATATAAACGCATTCTACGGACATCTCCAGGAATGCATGGATCATGCTATCCCAAACAAAATCAAGACTCAATCATCCAAAGGCAGGCGTCCAGTCTGGTGGACCCCAGCCATAAATAAACTGTACAACAGAAGGAGGAAGCTACTACATGATAGAGCAAAATCCCTAAAAGGGAAGGCATCTCTGATCAGTACTAGCAAAAAATTACGATCCATCATAAAATCCTCCAAGACTAGCTTCGAGAGAAAAATTGCACAGGACACTAAAGACAATCATAAGGCTTTTTTCAGTTATGTTAGGAACCTGGGATGCAACTCCCAGACTTGTTCTGAGTTGATTCTAAATGACAAAAAATACACTGAACCCACAGACATCGCCAATATCCTGGCAGACAGGTTCAGTGCAAACTTCTCCACCCCCTCCCCCCAAAAGAGCAAGTATCTATCCCAGCAGAGTGCAGCCTCCCAAACATCTCTGATGCTCAGGTGAAGGCTGCCCTCTCCAAAGCAAAAAACACTGCTTCCATGGGACCAGATGGCGTCCCTGGTTGCGTCCTACATGAACTCCAAGAAGAACTAATCCCTCAAGTAAAACTGCTCTACAATCGCAGCCTCACTACAGGATATGTGCCCAAAGAATGGCGTACAGCAACAGTGGTCCCACTCCACAAAGGTGGTGCCTCTGCGGACCCTGGAAACTATCGCCCCATAAGCCTGACTAGCCTAGTATGCAAGGCTATGGAGAGGATCATCATGGAACTCATAAACAAAGACAGTGGGGACATACAGACACTAGATCCTACCCAATTTGGCTTCGTCAAGGGCAGATCCTGCCTTTAGAACCTGGTCGGCTTCTTCGAAACAGTCACCAAGGCCATAGATGAAGGGAAGGTAGTCCACACAGCCTATCTGGACCTCACAAAGGCATTTGACACAATACCCCACTCGGGCATCATAGATAAGCTATCCAGCCTAAATATAAACCCCTATGTCACAAGATGGGTCGCAAACTGGCTCAAAGACAGAACTCACAGAGTCAGAGTTGCTGGAGCCATGTCAGACTCAAAACAGGTCACAAGTGGCTTCCCACAAGGTTCTGTCCCGGGACCTCTCTTGTTCAGTATTTACTTTTCTGAGGTACAGGCCAATGTGGGAGGACTATGGCTAACAAAGTTCGCAGATGACTGCAAACTGGGCGCCATAATCGACTCTCCAGCTGACACAAACATCCTTCAAAAAGGTCTCACAGAGATGGATAACTGGTGCCAGAGCCATGGTCTAAAGCTAAATGCCAAAAAGTGTATAGTCATACCCTTTGGCAAAAACAATGTGCCCACAAATTACCACATAGGTGGTGACCCATTAAGTACAGAGAAAGTAATTAGGGATCTGGGGACCCAAGTTGATAGCAATCTCTCGTTTGACAACCACATTGCCAAAGTGGTTAGAAAGACCTTCTACATAGCCCACCTCATCATGAAAGGATTCACATCTAGATCAAGAGAGGTAATCGTGCCCCTTTATTCATCCCTCACCAGGCCCATCATAGAATACAATGCCCCCTTTGGGATGTACTTTACCCGACACCTGCAGCAATTAGAAAGACCCCAAAAGTACCTCACCAGGAGGATCAAGGGACTCAAACAGATGCCATATGCTGCTCGGTTAAAAAAACTCCAGCTCTACTCAGTTGCATACCGCCTACTTCGAGGCGATCTATACCTGACATATAAAGCTATGTCCAACCCAGAATTAATGGACATGCTCCACCTCAGTAAATCTAAATCCCTTAGAGCTATGCGCTTGAGGGACTTGAACCTCAGCACAGAAATAAATAGAACATGCTGGAGGGACAGATTCATAACCCAGAGGCAGAGCACCTCACTGACTCTCTTCAAGAAGAATCTTGATGAGTGGATGGAGGATCGTAGGTTTGTCCCGGGGATTACTTCCGTGTCACTATTAGACAGAAGCACAGTAAACTAAACTTTAAAAAGGGCACAGTATACTCAAATCAAGGGGTGGTGTAAGCCAAATACAATCGGGCTATGCTTATAAATGCCCCAGGGCAGATAGCCTAGTATGAACCTATGAAACCTATGAAACCTATGAATCTAGAATTTCACTTAAACACCTTAGTTTTTTTTTTTTTTTTTTTTTTTATTGCGATATAAGCACTAGCTAGTTTGAGTCTCCTTTCCATCCATTACTCCCTAACCAAAAATAAATCTACCCCTTTTTTACCATCTGTATTTTTATAGGTACCTCTCTTCCTATCAATATCATCTCTCCTGTTTGTCTGGTTCCTTTGCACTCCACTGATTACTCTCTTGAAAACCTCCTTTTTATCAGTTTGTCATGTTACAGTGTACCAAAATGAGTCTGTTGTAACATTGTCACTTAAACCCTACTTCTTTTTAAATAGGTAAGCACTCAATGCTTTTTAATTGGATTGGCGAGATCATTTTCTTTCATTATCAATACTTTCAACGTAGCCATCTGACAACACATAAATACAAAAACACAGTTTGCATTTTTCTTCTATCTTCCGCATGAATTTCCCCTTTTACTATTAATTATGCACTTGAAGCACACTGGCTAGCATTAATCTTACATTTTTTTAAATATATTTGATTGCAGCTCAGTGCTGTACATTTTCAAAGATAAACACACAAATTTCCACTGCAGACATATCAACATTCCTCAATAAATATCATCTGAGTACATAATTAAAAAAATTGCAAACTTGAACAGGACTGTGCAGAACCTCTATATAGGTTCCTCCCTACCCAGTACTGTCAAAGTTGGCATGACATGTTAAGATGCATGGTTGTACCTGGCAGAAACATACAAAGCTTTTTTCCTAGTTTTGGCACCATTCCTGTTTAGCCGTCTGTATGCATGGAAAAATTGATGCTTTTCCAATCTTTTTATACCAATGCACCTACCCCATTCAGAGATTTGCTTATGGCCCTTATGCCATATTTCTTTAAATGCAGCATATGTCTGTAAAAACATATTTTCAGCTTCATTTATTTTGTACTCTCACTTTTCAACACTTGTTTCTTTAAAGTATTCATTGCCCTTTAAGAATTAAATGATCAAGCTTTTGGAGATTGCTTGATAAGGCCCCAGTAAGTGAGATGAAGAGATAAGCCATAATTGAATTATTGGAATTCACAGTTCCCTCAGCCTGAATTCTACTGGGGTTTCCCACCACTGACCAATAACATTTGTGAGACTTCCCACCAGATCTACCTATTACTGGAAGAACACACACACATGCGTATGTGAGCACGCACACACACACACACACACACACACACACACACACACACACACACACACACACACACACACAACTTTAGCTTACAGTCCTTATCTATGCCATGAACTGTGATAACTTTTTAATTTACATTCTGTTTTTCTTTACTTCTCAGTAATTAGCTTAACCCTGCCAGAATAAATTATTTAACAGTCTTAGATGGCTGTAAGTTACTCACTTAATCTTGAAAGCCAAAACTGAATTACACTTGACAGTCTGTTAACACGTCTCTAACCCCAGATGTCTACCACAAGATACAGGATCATGATAGCTAATACTGATTTCTCATGCTAATGTTCAATGTATTGACAGTCTGCACTTAAACCTTTAGCTTTACTAACTTGAAATTAAAATACACAGAAGGAAAATATATGCTTCCCTCCCACATTCATTGCCTGTTTCTATGCATTTCACAGGATCACAGGATCACAGGCATTTTTTTTTTCAGTTTTTCATTTAGGCATTTTTTTTCAGTTTTCCCACTAGGTTGCAGTATGGATTTGTATTACTAGTCTTCTGGCAGCTCCATCAAATCCAGCATTACATGCAACTGGCGTGAGTCTTGGTTATTCTTTATCCTCTTGGTTAATTTCTGAGCTTCTTTCTGTCTTTTAACTATTTTTCATGAAGGCTGTGAAATGTTTCACTGCTATATTTCCATTTATTTCACTAGATTAGATAGACCTATTGGTAAAATGGTGTTCCAACATCTTTCCATCCATATGGAAGTCTTTTAACCTGCTCAGTTTTGTTTTTGTAGTCCCTCTATGGCTTGTTTGGCCATTGGGAAAATGTTACAAAAATAGATGGATGCATCAACTTGAAGCATGCTCCAGCTTCCCTACATCCCCTTACGCCTAAGGAAAAAAAATGCTCCTCCTTTGTCTGATGAATCCTGAACAGACAAATTCAATGAAGAGTCTATTGTCCCCATGCTTTAGCTTTTTCCTCTCCATCACATCTTATACAGTATAAGCTCCTTCTGATGGAAAGTTTGCATATTTACCAGTTTAGGTCTTGGCTCTTTCTTACACATCAGGTGCAGTGCACATATGATGGAATTTCCCAGACTATCTACTTAATTCCTCCTTCTTAAAGTTTAAGCAGATAGTTCCCACCAGTCTCTCTGACATGGCTGTGAAGCTAATTCCGCCAGCTTCAGATTAATTTTCCAGTGAGCCACTTCATATTCAGACACTCTCTCCTTCATTTCCTTTTCTGGCTTTTATACTATAAGTAGATTATCAGACTGCTGGGTTAACACTTGTTTAATTTCCACTAACATTTTATTTTTAACATTTTGTTGTTTAACAGGATCAACTGATTTTAAACAGTTTAGCATATATTCTGCCTATTTTTTCCACCAACAAATTAAAAGTAACGGTATTTATTGTTGTCAGATCTGCTTCCTGCAAATAAGTCATAAATTTTCTTCCTCTTCATCAGCTTCTTTCAGTTTTTGGGAGTCAGATTTCTTTTGAAGCTATTTTTCTTTAAGGCATCCCAGGAGCTAAAATATTCCATAAGAACTGAATATTTCTTTATATTGATATTTTTAATTTCACATGCTGGGAGAACACTTTTTAGCTTGGTTATTAGGCAGCACCCAGTTTGAAGATTCTTTCATTTAGCATTAAATGTTAGGATCCCTAATTTACTTACATCCATTACTATAAAAATGTAGCACTGGGCATTGCTGAGACTACTTTTTCATCTGTAAGGAATGGGTCATATTCTTTTCTCATCACCTTATTGAGATCCTGCAAATCTGTAAAGATGAATAACTAACTTATTTATCAACTCTTGATTCTGAAAACTTCTAAAGGATGACTAATCTTTCATACACTTCAACTCCCCTTCTTTGAACTCTTGGGAGTTAATAGGACTTTCTAGTAGCATATAGCATTGGTGTAGCAACAAGATTTATATTTGAATGTGATATTCTCTTCACATACATTTTATAAATATTCTAAACATGTAAATAAATCATTTACTATCATCCAGGATAGCATTGTTATAGCAAAGGTATTACCTCTGTGATTGTATGACTGTTGCTGGGTACCTGTGATTTTATTTTCGTACTGTGAATTCATTTTACCATTTATAGTTTTTTTATAAGTGAAGTAACCCAAATGGTCCAAACAATAAAAAGATCTAACCTTTTTAAATACTATGATTTCAAATAGCATTTTGCATTTTTTATTTTTGTATTTGCATCTAGCTTTTGATCTAATTGCCTTACATGTTAACCTGAATATGCTAGCAATTTGTTCTGAGGAAATGTCCAACCCAGATGCTTCAAAATATCTTCAGATAAAATATAGTATTCTGCAAGTTTAAATTCAACATTCGCTTATTTATTGCTAACATGTCTTGCCAACAGCCTGGCTTGTATTCTTGTTGCTTTGCCTTTGCTAAATTTTCAGGGTTCACTGTATCAACCACTTTCACTTCAATAATGGCAATAAACAGTTGTGTTCATGTTTCTATTCATTCAGATTCTTTAGAATGTATTTTTTTTTTTCCTTTTACACATCTGTGCAAAAGTATTCCTTCTAACACAAATTCTATTAAATTTCTAAAAAGCAGGACTGAATGCCTTCTCATGCCTGTTGTTACTCCTACTACAGAAGGCTAACATTTCAGCTACACAATATTCATATGGCTCCTTTTTCTTCATTACTGGTCCAGTAAATTCTCATACAGCTGTGTTGTTATATCCATTGCTGCCATAAGATATTCTCACCTTATTTTTCAGTTTTGCCTTTCTAACTCACTGGCACTTTATCCTACACACATCAATTGCCTTAGTTAATTGTTATTTAAACTGTGTGCCAGTTAATAAAAAAATTTATCTATTTTACTTAAAAGGGTACCCGTTTCACCATTTCATTTTCCAGAAACTATTTTGCCTCTTGGTAATAAATCTTGCATCGCAACAAATTCATAGTCTGTACCCTAATTCTTTACTTCAATGATATAAGTATCTATAGTTTCTGTAGAAAATATTTCCTTGTAAAGAACAAATGAATACATGAAAAAAATTGTATAGGTGCACAGTCATTTCTGACTTTCGTTCTAATTGGCGATGTTATTATTCTCTTTTTCAAATAAAGTAAATGAGTTAAATACCTTATTTATGTATTTATTTATTAGTGATAATTAGATGAGTTGGCTGATCAACTGGTCCTTTTTGCAATGACCCAGGCCCTGAAAAAGAGCACATTCATAGAACAAATGTATATTTTTCAGGGTGCATGTACAAAAGAAGTCTACAGATTTCAGAGGCATTGAAAGAAGATTTAATCATTACATTAGCAAGTATGGGCATTTTGAAGACATTAAAGGATTATGGAATTTACACTGGAAGCAAAACTGAAGAAAACTGCTATAAGATGTACAAGAAAGAGTATTTATAACTGTTTCAAAATTTTAAGGTGTAGTATAGGAAATATACACATATGAAGAAATGTACAGATATTTACAAATATCCACAGTTCATTAGGGTCAACTTTAGTTCAGCGAACGATCAGATTATCGAATGCTGTTAGGTTGAACACTAAGTGTCGAACCAGCAAAATAGTGAATGTCCGGAACAGCAAATTTTTTCCCAGGGAAAGAAGTCGCTGGGCTAGCCATCCAGGTTGTGCCATTTCCTCCACTGTAGTACAATCTTGGAGTTGGTATATTTAAGTAGGGGGGGTGTGGGGTGAAGCCCCCACTTTATTTAGTGTTTAGTGTTTTCTTTTTTTTTTTTTTTTTTTTTTTTTTGGGAACAGCGATTTTTTTCCCTGGGAAAAATTGCTGTTCTGGTTGTTCGCTGTTTTGAGTTTTCAAGATTTAGGGTCGATATAACAACGTTTGATCATCTGATCATTCATTGTTATAATATAGACCCACTCATTAATTATCATGACTAAATGCTCAGGTAAAGTGCTGTTGTTATAACACTGTATATTGGAGCAAAATCAGACTTGTGCAGCTCAAATTAACCATTATTCCTGAAGCAAACTTATTTATTTATTGCTGATATAGGTTTCTTCAACCTTGTATTAAAAGTGTTTGTTCATTTTGGATACCTTGTGGTATTTTTTTAATAAGGCAGGCACATATTTGGAAAAATAGTTCATTCTTCTATTGCTAATCCAAATTTAGATCTCTTCTGTATTGCACTGCATTTAGTAAGAAGTTTGCCCTACAGATAATAAGTAGCCACTTTAATTTTCCTGAAAGATGACAATGATTAAATGTATAATTTACTAGAAAGGTAAAATGACATATTTTCTTTACTGCAGTTTGAAGTAGCTGGCTGCTTGTGGTACAATGTATTGTAAAAAAGATAGCAGATATTCTGGTTTAGGAGTTATTATACTACTTGGTGTTGCCAGTCTGCTTTCAGGTACTTGCAGGTGAGTAAGCTTATAACAGAGCTTTTACTGTAACACTGTTCTATGAGCAACAGGTTTTGCACGTTGTTTGTTCAAATGTCAAACCAAAGTATAAATGATAACTAACATTAGGAACATGATTGTTCTGTTCTGAAAGTCATATAACTTGTGGAGAGAAGGATCAATTATTTATTGGGCTGTGACAAACAACACACCACATTTATTGGTGTTCATGACTACTTTGTTCTTCTCAGAACCATTGCATAGGATTTATAAATTCTGATTGCAAATTATCTTGTAGATTGGCTTTGTTTAAGTCAAGTAAAAATCATCCATGTATAGGTTAAGATTACAGGAAGGCAAATCCTATGTGAAGTCATTAATAAACAGTGTGAGCAGTAACGAACCAACAACCGTACCTGAACCTTGGAGTACTCTACAGTACAATGCCCCAGTGTCAGATAAATAAGTCCAACTGATAGTTAGAAGGTGGTTTTCATAAGTAGATCATAAACCAATAGATTGTTCTTGCACTAAAATTTAGTTTTATTTGATTCTAAACAAGAGTAAGGCATGGCTAACTGTTTCAACTGCAGCATCATCTCAGTGAAGACTCTAGGTTAGCAAAGATCATTGGTATTATTATAGTTAGTGTCGCTCATTTCTTTTATCCTACTAGGATCATTCATCTTCAGACTTCTACATCTTCACATGTTCACACTCTTTGCAGCCAAACTAATCACCCCCTCCTGCAATCATAGGACATAACCACAATCTGTACCTATTTTACATACACCAAGAACTGTACAATGATATACTAACCAAAGCATTTCCATATTACCCCTCAAACTGTATTTGTCAAAAATGTCTAGTATTTTTGGCAATAAAGATACTACATTTAAGGAGGCAAGGCTTTTAAACTTGGAAACTGCCCATAAATAACTGATTATCCTTGGAAAGGGATATTAAAATAATTGAACAATACAAAGAAGCTAGAAGAGTTGATCTTTTTTCCTTAAAAATAAGAGGCCAAATAGTTATTTGCTTGCTGCTTTTGTTACAGGAATCACTCAAAACAGAATTTGTTAAAGATCAGGAAAGAGGCATTAATAGCCACTGTAAGTAAGGAGAATAACTCTTATCTGATGGACAATATTTATCCAATACGCTTGACATGAATACTAGGAAACGTTTTTTTTTTTTAATTCAGTATGACATAACATCAGGCACACCATTATAGGGATGCATATCAAAATGGTTTCAGAGCAAGAAAATCCTGCTTGACTTATTTAGTCACTTGCCCTAGATCTGTCTGCTGATGTGGTGTGCTTGAATCTGGTCAAGGCATTCCACACAGTTCCCCATTAAGAGATTTTAAGAATAATGAACAAAATGAATATCAATAGATGCTCAGGTTGATGGATTAGTAATTGGTTAAACAACAGGAAATGCAGAATCAAAATCAAAATGGCTATATCTGAAATTACGAATGTAGAAACAGGGGTTTCTCAAGGATCAGTGCTTGACTCTATATTATTCACACTATTTATGTCTGATTTTCCTCACTCAAATATTGGTTAACTATATTTGCAGATGATACAAAAGACAGCTCTATAGTCACAAATGTGAAAGATCAACATGTCATACAGGGTTTTCTGGATACGTTAGGACCCTGATCGAGGAAGATCAATATGAAATTTTATTTGGTGCAGAAGGCTGTGGGTTCTGGTCCCACACTAGGTAGATTGACTGCAGACAGTGTAGTGCAGCATAAGGGGGATTCTGCACTCTTGAATATGCCATCCTTCAGATGAGATGTTAAGCTGAGGCCCTATCTGTTGGTGTTGGTGGTAGCTGAGGTGGATGTAAAAGATCCCATGACACCTATCAAAAAGAGTAGAGGAAGTTCCTTAATGCCCTGGATAAATTTCCCTTAGTAGTAGTATAAATACTACCTCAGGTCTCCCCAGAAAATAGGATGCTAGTCTAGTGGGACTAACCTGGTTAACAAAAGATAAATAAATAAAATATGCATTAAATAATTTGAAAATCTGGTAAAGTAGGCAATATACAGGATGTGGTGGTGTTGTTTAATAATAAGCAAACATTTGAGGTAAATTTACTTAGGGTTGTAAAACAATGTTACTGTGTTATTAGAGATATATTACATTCAATTTCCAGTAGGGATGAAGAGGTACTGGTTCCCCTCTATAAATAAATGGTAAGGCCCTTTATAGAATATAGTTCATCAACTTGTCCCTATAATGTCACTCAGATAAAGAGACTTTAAAGATTTCAAAGATGTTATACAAAGCAGATTACTGAACTAAGAGAATGGAGCCACAGACTAAGTTTGAGAAATTATCTCAAAACACCATAAAACTCTTTAAAGGCCTATAGCTGGCTTTGAGTTTCTTTGCTTTAACATTGAACATTTAACTTTAACTATCATTTCACAGCTACCTTCAAAGCCCTTACCAATTATACTAACTTCAGACACCAACTTAAATCCTACCTAATCAAATAAGGACAATACAAATGCAATTCATCTAAGTATGTCACCTAAAACTGTTTTTGCCTTGGTGAAGACAAAACAATTTTGGCGTTCACTGAACGTTATTTATCACTATTTTCGTCATTTTGCTATGAAAACCCTTTCACAAGCTGTAGATTTATAGCTGCTGATATTAAGTAGTCTAATTTTTACATACTTAGACTAAGATTTTACAACTGGTAGAAGTTGGTCTTCCAGTATTTAGGTATATGTCTCCTGAAATGCTTATATAATTATATTTGACTTTCAGCTAAGCTGGTTTGGAAAAAGATAAGATATAGGTGGGTTAAAGATTTTCTAAGTTAATTATACAAACTAAGTAGTGTGAAGTGAAATAATTTGAGTTCAACACATTTTATTGAATAATTAGGAAAGTTTTGATGTAGAAGTTTGGGGGACTTATATTATGAAATTATTTAATGGATATGTTTCCTGATTTTTGGATGAAATTATTGTACTGATAGGTTTTCAGAATTATAAAGATCTGTTAGAAGTAGTGAGGCATAAATCACAATATGGAAGAAATGTTTATGCCATTTTGTAATGTTGTTTTTGATACTTGCCCTAATGGGAACAAAATGTCAAAGCTAGTATTGCAACTTAGTGGACTCAAGTCTTTCTTGAGGAGAGAAAAGGAAGAGATAGCTTCTTACTGATATCAATAGCATAACAAAGTACTTTTAGAAGTAGGTAGGAAAACATATTAGCTTTATTCATTCTTTTATTCAGTGTGTTTTATGTAATGTGAACCAGTTCTATATGCTACTTGTTAGAGTGCATTTAACAGTGAATAAAGGTTGAACGTAATTCTGTTACAAATATGCAAAATAAATAAGGAATAAAATAAAGCTTGCTTAAATGTAAAAATAGAGTTTAGCAATATGTGATTAGCATCCATACTAAATGACTGTGGCTTGAAAAATAAGGAATCTGCTTAATGGACATGTTTCCGTACAGATTCAGCAAAGATGTAAAAAAAATAAGAATGTGTACATTTCACACTGTCACCAAGAAAGCTGATCTCTTACAGACTTGGCAAGAATGTAAAAAACAGGATGTATGCATTTCACATTGTCAGTAAGAAAGTTAACCTGCTTCTTTAAAGAATGGACAACAGGAAAACAATCTGTACATGTTTCTGTCATATGACACTGTTAAGCAAGGAAGTTTAAATGATCAAGTCAGCATTTGTATGTGGTTTTTCCACAAGGTATTTCCTCAAAAGACAATACTATTACAGGATGAAAACATGCTTTTCTGCAAACACCAGCAAACAGATATTCTCATACAAAGTCCAAAATAGAATACCAAGAGAAAAACAGGATTTGAACTGTGTGACTAAAACTGTATATAAGAACTGTAAATCAAATTATGTTAGAGATAAAGGTATTTGTGTAGGAACACACTTGTTCTGAGGTAATATTGTATCTCTCACATCATCCATGCTGTTTGAGAAGTAAAGCAGAACAGTACCTGAAGCTGCAACAGTAGTTCGTGTGATTTGTTATAAAAAGTCTTTTATTGGTTACTGTTTTTAAAGTGACAGAGTTTTAGGTGCTGCATCAGTGTACACTCTGCAAGTTTCTATGGGCAACAGACTGTGAATGCACTTATAACTAAACTTTGATTTCAGCAAAACCCAGCCAGCAAGACTGAGTGTCTTAAGAATACTTCAGATCCATCACAGTAACAGCACCATGATTAGCACATTATAATTAATTTTTCAATGGCAAGCCTACCTGCATTCCAACACAGAGGGAGTGGTAAGCCCTGCGGAGGGTCACTTCAGTCAAATTGCAGTAACTAACATTTGTACATATGTGTAAATCCTAAACAGAGGTACTCCAGTTTATGCAGCTTGCAGTTGTAAAGATTCTCAGACGTCTGAATCCAGATTGAGCCTGTAGTCCAGGAAAGTCACAATGCCATTAATTCTTCAGGAAAAGGTGGACATCTGCTTTCACAGCATCTCATTGCCTGTTGTGTTTCACCAGCTTCTCGAGTGACTCTGAAAAATGTCCAGCCATCAGCAACAGCAGCCTGATCACCTGTTTTCTTGCTAACTGGTATGACCTTTTTCTATGTCACATTTTTTTGTATGGATGCTATTAGACAGAATTCAAGCAGGTGTAAACAAAGATTTAAATTGCAATGTTGGTATACACAGCACATTAGTAAATGTAAAACCTTATTAGCGCAAGTTGATATAAGGCATTATGCAAATGGATTACAATATTTGACTGGTATCTCAAAGAAAACCATGTTGGTTATGACAAATGTTTATTGTGCGATTCAAAAGAAACTGCATTTTGTGTGCCATGCCATAAAAAAGTATTGCATGATATTGCTAAAAAAATAGAGGGTGAAGACAGACCTTTTCATGATAAAAAATTAACTAAGGGTAAAGTGTTTCCATTATATTCGGATGTTGAACAGTTATGTCCTGTCATCACATGTAAAAGGTTTATTTCAGAGTTACAGCAGGAGTCAAATCACTTACTGACAGAATCTCCAGTATATCTTGTTACAAAAGAATGTAATAAACTTCTAAAAGACAAACACAATGAGTTCAGGAAGTTTAGACAAGTTATACAAACATTTGTTCAAAAGTGCATAGGAGTTTTAGATTCAGCAGAACAGGTTACTGAAAATTTCAGAAAGACTATGCAACATTACAGAAAACTCTTGAACAGCAGTTACAGGATAAAGAAAATAAATTAGCTGAACTAACAGAGACTGACTTCCTGCAAATAACAGCTGAGCTTAAGAAAACATTGCAAAAGTGCAGGAAACTACAGCTGATCTGTACAAAAGAGATATATTTTATAATATATTTGTGTTTTGAAAATGGTTAAGCATACATAGTAGGATCTGATGTATGACTTTCATTCAATTAAAGCAAGATATTTATCAGTACTACAGTAAAATAGAGTATATGACTGCCATTCTCATAGCATAGTCAAAAGGTAAACAAAACAGTTCTGGTGCATAAAAATCAAATGAGAGTAGTTAAGAATCTGAAGTCACAAGACTGACATGCATGTATTTTCTTTTCATATAAAGTACATCTGTTAAATTGCACAAGAGAAAAGGCAGACAACAGGAAATGTAAATCATGTAAATATAAACATGTGTTAGTTAAGCTAATATGTATTTTGTTTTTTACAGTTTTTATAATTGTATAGTAACACCACACCAAACAGTTAAAGTTCTGAATTTTAAAAAGAAATAAAATCACAGATGATATTAGTCAAGCAGTCTTTGTAAAATGAATGGCAGAGTAGTTAAATAAATAAATAAAATACTGAAATCCAAGTTGCAAAAATATGTAAGCTAATTGTAAAGCAATGTCTAGTTATGCAGTATAAATGCATAGTTATGCAAATCACAAATACTTATTATAATTCTAAATGTTTTAGAACTGCATTCTAATATCATATTGCAAGTGTATTAACAGATGATTAAAGGAAAAATGCTAAAATGGTTAACTATACTTTACAAAGTCTAAAATGTGAGCTTAGACCTTCCCAGACTGGATAAATAGTTACAGGAAATATTGAGCAGATAAGGTAAAAAACAAGACTGATTACCAGACAAGTGGCTTGAGTTTTTCTAAAATATTATTGTTATTAAACCATAATTGTTTAATGTTCACCTGCAACACTATTTGGTAATTATAATAAAACATCACAGTTGTACATATATGTCACTGATAATCTGTTTGCAAGTAAATGTTAAAAGTAAAAAACCTCAGTTACATCAAGTACAGTAAGCAGATAGGCTATAGCATACATACAGTTCAAATAAGGTATACAGGAGGGTACAGATAACTACTAGTAGTATACAGCAAAAGCAACAGAAAAACATATTCTGTCATTGAAAACAGCCAAGAAATTACCAAATCAGAAAAAGGTCCATAGTTTATTAGTAACCTAATAAAGCAAATGTATAACCACAGTGTTGGGCTGACATACATTATAAAGCAAATAAACAATACTGCAGTACTACAGGGTGAGGGGTACTTTCTCAGTTTTACACTGACTGTGTGAGCATTATTGCAAAAGGGTCTAAAATAAAGCTACAGGAAGAAATAATAACTCATTCTTTCTTGACAAAACCTGTTCAAGGGAGAAGGGAAAACAGGTATTAGTGCTTTAGAAATACTGGTAAACAGATTAAACCTTACAGGATAATATATTTTACAAGTTGCTAATAGCTATCATGCAAGTTATTATTGTATTGTTTAGTATTAAATTGTATTTAATTGCTGGGTATGTAGTTGCCTCTGGTGGCAATTCTACTAGATACTTCTAAAGAGACTTTTCCAAGATTTTGCTTGATGTTAATGTTACAAAATTTATAAGATTGGACAAAGTGTACTTTACAGTCTTTGTATGTACAAATGCAAAATAATTCAGTACAAATGAAATTAATGTCTAGCAATGAATATGTGTGGAAAACCATGCTTAAAAAAATGGGTCCAGGGTACCTACTAGATTGAAATGCATGAGAAGCAAACAGTCTGTGTAGACATATACTGTATAGGACACATCGTAAAGTAACAAGTTCAAAAGTAATTTATCAAGTTGTAATTTTATTACTAATTGTAATTTTATCACTGTTTTTTGGACCATCATTTTATCCGTACCAGTATTGGTTACTCTAGTTAGAGGAAAATTATATTAAAATATTGTACTCATACAGCTAATGGGCTAATATGTACATAGCATTCCTTAGTGTATAAATCATGTTTTTTTTTAAATCCTCAAGTATTAAATATACGTAAATAATTACATTCAAATATTTATTATATAAGCCCAGTGCAGTACTTTACCAAGGTGTTTAATATGTTCACTTCACTGTCAACCAAGGTGTTAATGGACAGTTCAAATATATGACCACAATGTTATGGTTAAATGACATTGAAACTGTATATTTTCAGCAGTGTATACATGTTTGCAGTAGCACATAGTTTTTGTCTCTTATAGGTTCATAGGTTAGTACTAAGCTAACTGCCCTTGCAAGCCATTTTAAGCCTAGCCAATTATCCCTTGTGAGACTCAAACCCTGCACGTTGTGCTTGCAAGGCAAACACCTTAACCATTAGGCCACCCTCCCAACCCTTATATATTATAAGATATATATATATATATATTAATATTATTATAGATATTAATCTATTTCTAATCTTTTGGTATAAAATGATTAATAAAAGTAAATAGTTAATTCAACAGCTGCAAAGAGTTAATGAAAGAGTTCTAAGTCATAAATAAATTCTGTGATTGCAAAAGAATAAATTAATCAAGTTAAAACTAAAGCGGACACAGCCCATAACTGATAAAATATTTTCACAGAATGGTCTGCAAAAGAAAAAGTTGTTAAATACATTCAGTTTTAGTAGTAATACTTGATATGATTGTATTAACTATGTAAAATTGCATTTTGACTTGTATCAAAAGAATCTAAAGGTTTTTGTTTCTTAATGTGTTTTCTATATAATCTAATCAAAAATACATATCAGTATAAAGTGTTTTGAGTACGTTTTAAAATAAAAAAGAGGGAATTGTTAGAATGCATTTAACAGTGAATAAAGGTTGAAAGTAACTATGTTACAAATATGCAAAATAAATAAGGAATAAAATAAAGCTTGCTTAAATGTAGAAATAGAGTTTAGCAATATGTGATTAGCATCCATACTAAATGATTGTGGCTTGAAAAATAAGGAATCTGCTTAATGGACATGTTTCCATGACAGACTCAGCAAAAATGTAAAAAAATAAGAATGTGTGCATTTCACACTGTCACCAAGAAAGCTGATCTCTTACAGACTTGGCAAGCATATAAAAAACAGGATGTATGTATTTCACATTGTCAGTAAGAAAGTTAACCTGCTTCTGTACAGAACTGGCAACAGGAAAACAATCTGTACATGTTTCTGTCATATGACACTGTTAAGCAAGGAAGTTTGAATGATCAAGCATTGAGAAATATACAGCATTTGTATGTATTTTTCCACAAGGTGTTTCCTTAAAAGACAATACAGGGTGAAAACATGTTTTTCTGCAAACACCGGCAAACAGATGTTCTCATACAAAGTCCAAAATAGAATACCAAGAGAAAAACAGGATTTGAACTGTGTGACTAAAACTGTATATAAGAACTGCAAAGCAAATTATGTTAGAGATAAAAGTATTTGTGTAGGAACACACTTGTTCCGAGGTCATATTGTATCTCTCACATCATTCATGCTGTTTGAGAAGTAAAGTAGAACAGTATCTGAAGCTGCAACAGTAGTTCATGTGATTTGTTATAAAAAGTCTTTTATTGGTTGCTGTTTTTAAAGTGACAGCATTTTAGGTGCTGCATCAATGTGCACTCTGCACATTTCTGTGGGCAACAGACTGTGAATGCAATTATAACTAAACTTTGATTTCAGAAAATCCCAGCCAGCAAGACTGAGTATCTTAAAAAGACTTTGGATCCATCACAGTAAGCAGCACCTTATCATTAATTTTTCACTACTGTTTACAGCTTTCTAATACTGCACTGTCAAATATGACACTGTGTTTAATTGTCCTTTGTTCATTTACTTTGTGTTATGTGTTCTATTGTACCAATGGTGCTTTTCTCCCTAGGCCCCCACTGAAAAGGGGTCTCTATACGAGTTGGACTTTTCTAGTCAACAATGAAAATAAATAAACAACTAATACATACATGAAAATATGAGACAAGGAAGGTTGAAAGCAGGCATTAGAAAGCTAGCAGTAAATGAGATTAAGGCAAGTGATCGGTACAGTAACAAATGAGAAATGTTAGAAGATGGTGCTTAATGCCATTTAGTTCATGGTAGTGAAAAAGAAGTGTAGACAGAGATAATTGTTGCCATCTCATGCCTATTATTGTAGAAGGAGGATAGACCGAAGCACTTGCTGCCACCATGTGCCACATAAGATAGAAGATGGGTAGATAACAAAGGGTACATATAAGGACTAGCTGCCACCATGTGTCACATAAGATAGAAGATGGATAGATGACAAAGGGTATATATTAGAACTAGCTGCCACCTAGTGCCACATATGATGGAAGATGGATAGATAACAAAGGGTACATATAAGCACTAGCTGCCACCATGTGCCACATAAGATAGAATATGGATAGATAACAAAGGGTACATATAAGCACTTGCTGCCACCATGTGCCACATAAGATAGAAGATGGATAGATAACAAAGGGTACATATAAGCACTAGCTGCCACCTAGTTCTTGGCAGGATAGAAGAGGCAGAGATAAAGTGAGAAATATACAATAAATAGATTAGACATAGGCACTTACTGACCTCAAGTGCATCTTCAGGGCTTTTTCCCCATTGAAATCAAAAATATTACACACACTGTAACTTTACTAGTTTATGAGCTGTTCCACTCACAGAGGGAAATCAGATTTCCAGATCCAAAGCTTCTAGTTTTCTGCTAAGTCTTACTGTAGCAATAGAATTCCTGCTGGTCCCAAATGGGCCATTTTCCACTTTAAGTTATATATCTGTAATTCCATGTGCATAAATTATTCAAAATAAATAAATATGATTCTTTACTACCGTAGCTATATTTATTTAGTTTTGCAAATACTTTTTAATTTTTGCCACCATGTGGCGTATGGATGTTTGTCAGGATAGGTAGACAACAACACAGATATTGAGGCTATATGACTATCCTCCATGAGGTGTTCAATCAGAACATAACCTAGGGTATAATACATGATGTAATACGCAACTTTTATTACACTGTATACTAAGGGGTTAAACATATGTTAATGATAAATAAAATATGTATTATTTGAATAGTTGCAACTTTCATGTCTTATTACATATGCACTTAGCATGTTCTACAACTTTATTTATTGAGTGAAAAATGGGACATAGAGCCTTATCAAATATATACTTGTGGAATCAACTTTTTGAGACAACTTGGTAATGAAATGTCTACTGGACAAATGTAGAAGGAGTGATACTAGCTTAGAGAAGGATGGTTTGCTTCACTGTAAACTGAGAAAAGGGATTCCTGTATTCGGAGGCTGTAACAATGGGGATATGTCCCATCTTCTAAGGTGTGGTGTCATCGAAGTTGATTATATTCAGTAGATGGTACAAGGTCCAATTTCCTGCCTCTCCAATTAATGTTTTGTTTGCACTTATTTCCTGGTTCAGTACATGTAAATCAAAGACAAAGTACAGGGAAATAAATGCAAGATGAAATTGTTGTATTTCAGAGTATTACTCAGCAAAATTAAATTTCTTAATGAAAGGATGTTTGATTTTGGTGAGCAATTAAATGAAAATCTTTGCCTAAATATGATAAGTATGAGCTTATGCCCTAAGGGAATGTCAAGACTCTTCAGTGCAAGTCCTGATACTCTGGAAAAATAACTATTATGCCTAAACATGTTCTGTATCCCACATCCTTGTTACTACTAACTTCAAGATTACTGAACCTTTGATAAGAATACTCTGAAGTATATTGATTTCAGTTAGTGTATATTTCCCAGTAACTGCATTTAAATTCTCACTTTTCTGAGGGTCCCACTGACTGTACTTGAACATACCATTGGACCCCCATGGGTCATGTTGCTTTGGAAACCTCTTAAAATATTTGCATATGATAGCCTTTATGGAAAATCTAGATGTTTATAAAGTATTTGCTGCATTTTGTCTTTGACTTGCTTTATCAAGGATTCATAATTTGTTTCTCTCTCACCTGTTGGAACAATATAAACTAGTCATTACATATATTTAAGGACTCATCCTATTCTTCCATTGATTGAGCTTGTAGTCTCTGTAATGACCAGTTATGACACCCTTAAAATTTTATACTGCACGATATTGCCATGAGATTCCTCTCCACTATCTCTCAATGTGTTTTTAATAGTGTCTCTTACATGCTCCCAAAAGGCCAACATCTCAACAAAAATAAACACTAAACTTCTAGAATTTTGTTAGAATAGCCTTTGGGTGTTAACTAACATTACCAAAGGGCCATGGTCAGATCAAAGTGGGAGTTATTTTTCTTTTGCCCCCAACTTGACCTTATAATGTCATACTTTTCCTTTCATTAATTTTTCTGTCCTATTTAGAGTAATACATTGTCTCTCCTTTCCATAGTGGATGTGTAAGGGACGTAAAACATGGAAATTATTTTATTATGATACACACACCTTTTGCACACTTTGAAGACAGTATTTTTTTCAAATCACTTAAAATATTAAAGTATTCAGGCATTTGGCTTACATATTTACTTTTTACTGAAACAGAGACGGGTAAAAGTTGAGCACAAGTGTTGATCATCCAATTTGTTGGTTTTTTTTGTTTGTTTGTTTTTTTTGCTTTTGTTTTTACTACTTAAGGTGGTCCTGTATGGAAAATATGTAATACATACGAACACTAGCTTAACTGTCAGTTTTTGCGCCATCAGTGTCATTTTACAGCGAGATGTCTTCACACAGGCTCAGTCAACACTTAGTACATCTAGGGGCAGGAGTCTACTTAATTGGTCTCCACCAGAGCATGTTCCTATACAAGACAACATATCCACCCCTCACTGGCTGCCTAGGTAACCTTTATGACTGATACTGCTGCACACAATACAGAGCTATATCACCTGCATCAGTGGAACTGGTGACATTTTGGCAGTTTGCAAGAGTACTCATTCCTGAGAAAGTTTGTCATGGTATACTGTTTTTGAAAAACTGAGTAACAGGTGAAAAAAATCTGGGAGCAGTGGGAATAAAATGAATCAAATCTCATTAGTTGTTTATATTTATATATAAAGATATAAATATAGATATGGATGTATCCCCATATATCTCTAAGTTTGTTGAATGGCGCTTTGGTCAACCTCTATTTAGTCAACACAATTTTGTCAACTAAACAGATGGTCAACACCTGTCAACAAAAGTAGCAGAATGGATGACTTTCGGAGTTTTGATTTTGCCCTGTCCCCGAGAATTGTGCAATTTCAGAGTTAGTATATATAATTAGCAGTGGGTGTGGGAGTGCAGGGGTCTTGCCTCCTTGCAAAATACAATGTTTTGTTCATTTTTTCTTTAAATGTTTTTGCATGCACTGGAATTCATTCTTGGTGCAAGTGCAGTAGCATAATGATGTGTATAATGTCAATCATTTGGTGTTGACATTATGCACATTGATAATAGTGTCATTTGTGCCATTTGACAAACTTAAATAAATCCATATATATATATATATATATATATATATATATATATATATATATATATATATATATGTATATGTATAATATATATATATATATAGGGTCTATATTATAACAACAAATGATCAATCGAAGTCTAAAGTTCAAATTCACAAGACATCGAACAACCAGAACAGCATTTTTTTTCCCAGGGAAAAAAATCGCTGTTCCCAAACAAAAAAGACATTAAAACATTGCTTAAAGTGGGGGGCTTCCCATGCCTCCCCACACACCCCCTACTTAAATATACCAACTCCACGATCGCACCACAATGCTGAAAATTTCAAAGTGATGAAGCGCCCAAGTGACTTATTTCCCAGAGAAAGAATTTGCTTATATGCTGCTTCGTCATTTTGCCTTTTTGACATTTCAAGTTCGACCAAGACCCATTTGACAAAATGCATCTTCAGTTATCTGATAGGAACCCTATAAAATATACACACACACCACACACATACTACACACACATTTAATTTATATATACATACATATTTAGTTGATTTTAAGATGAATTTGGTTGGAAAAAAAGATAAAGTTTGGTTGAGGACTCCAAAGGAGAGACTAGCATGTCTATTCCCCTCCCAGTATCAATGCTACTTTGACACAAAGAGTGACATCCACTACCAGAAATCTAACAATGGTAACAGAGGTCCCAGTGACCAAATATGTTGAGCTTAAACTCAAATATGAATTCCAATATAGTTAACAGTCTATATAAATCCTTGAAAGACTAGACTTAAAAAAACATGGCATTTTTTTGTTTTTTTGGCATGGTAGTGGACATGCGTCTCTAATCACTAGTCAGGCAGGATAGATTCATAATGATCCATCGAAGGATTATTCTTTGACAGACAAATAAACAAATGTGAACCACTGAAAATAACTTTCAACAAACATGCTTCAAGCTTTTTCCCCATACCTCCCAGTTTATATATAACAACTACACAGTCACACATCAGTGGACAAAATACCATGCCTCCCATTCACTGAAAGTGACTTTCAGTAATAAACCCATGGCACTGCCTTCCATAAAAGTATAATCCTTCAATGAATACTCATGTTGCTGGCTGGATGAGGCATAAACCAGAGTCAGTACCATTTAAATCAATCTAACATGCTCTGTTGTTTTAGAGGTATTTTCTGAAGGCATGTGTGCAGAACGAGGCAGGGTAAATTTAATTTGTGAGTTTGTTAACAAGATGTGAACATGCAAATTCCATACATATACTTACTATAGATCAGGACTGAATACCAGACTCTGGTGATGGAAGACAGAGATCTTCAGCTGTAAGTCAAGATTCTACCCACTACATATGAACATTTTATCTCTTAGCTAAAATAGTCCACTAACATCCTGAACAATTAGCACCTGATGAGAGAGAGCTGTTAGATCGGAAAATACCACAACATACAAGAAGACCCTAATGTCTCTAAGTGCTAATCTGTCACTGTATTGGAGAACTTAGGGAATGGCTTAAGCATGAGGCCCACACAGTGCCTTTCAAAAATGTGGAGAGAAGAAGCATATCTAATGTTAGCTGTAACATTAATAAAGTACCGTAAATTTCATAACCAGTTTATGGTTAGTACAATGCAGTCCTGAATGATGTTCAGGCTGAATAAAGTTAAAATGTCTATAGTTTGGAACATGATGCATAGAGCCTTAGCCAGACAGACCACATTTCATATTGGATGGTCACTTTTTGAAGGTTTTAAATATATTAATGGAAGTGATTATAGTGATGAAAAAACCTCCTAAGAGATGATCAAATGCTTTGCATCTAAATTTCTATGAGACAAATTATTCCTAATTTGCTTATTCAGGAAGTAATTAGAAATGTACACACAGAAAAAATCACTACCTTATTCCGCACTAGGGAAAAAGTTCTGATGAATTCTGCACACAGGATCAAACCAAAGTGACATCCCCAAACTGTAAGAACAAACAGTATAATCCAAGTTTACGCAACGCAAGTCTACCCACAAGCTGTAACTACCACTATTCCACATCTCTTCCTGGTTAACCTACATGTTCACAGATGGCAACTGTTTATTTTTTTTTCCATGGCTATGTGACTCTGAAGTTAGTAATTATACAATGAATGGCCATTAATATTCAAAAACGAGCATGCTGATTGGCCAGCCCAACCAGCGTGCCCATTGTAAATCCGCGAATATACCAATGGAAAAAGGTCCGGTCACCCGGCCTTTTTCCTGTTAGTATATCTCATAATTTTTTTTTACTTTTCTTTCTTTTTTGAATACAAAAAGAAAACAGAAGACTTGAAGCAAATGAGGGAGATGGCGCAGACAAAAATAAAAGGATAATCAGGTACGTTCTGCAAAACTTAAAAAACATACCTGATTATGCTTTTATTTTGTCTGTCCCGACTCTCCCCAATGTAAAAAGTCTCATATTTTCTTTTTTATATTCAATTAAAAAAAAAGAAGAAGAAGCAATGGAGATCTTCCTTTCTCCATTGCTACCTCTTCACAGCACCGATGTACTGCATAAGCGTGGGAGCACAAGACCCATATGCATGCACAGTACATCACAAAAAGCCCCAGGATACCTGCAAAATGCAGAAGGGCAACACAGATGCCTTATACAAAGACATTATTTAAGAAAAGTAAGTATTTTTTTCTTAAATATTGTCATTGTATAATAGTAATAACCCATGGCTGGGTGTGAGCAATGCTGGAATACCCACAGTTGGCTTTGTTTGGTCACTCAGGCTTCGCCCTCTTGACCAAACCACACCAACTGTGGGTAAACCCAGCATTACCCACACCCAGGTGTAGGTTATTGCTTACTTATAAGTCAGGGAAGTCTGTTAAGTATTCTGTAGTCAATCACTTCTGAATGCCTACTTTAAGTGTATTGTGCATATTCTATAGCAAGTGTAATAAATTTTTGGAGATGGGCATGACATCTTTTTCATATAAAATGCAAATGCATATGCTTTTTCATTCAAAGGTTATGCTGTTTTCATATTCTATTTTTTTGATAAGTATAGCCCTCCAAAATGTTTCTTGTAGCTGAAAACCCCTACCATGACATCACTTAAGATTGAACCCACAATGCTCCCCTACTTAAACTAATGTATAGGCTACTGTGTTTACACACTAAATGAATCAGTAGGACTTTCCCACTTCCTACAAAGACAAGTTATTAACTAGATCTTGGAGGTGGAACATATTACATTAAAAAGAAACACATGATAATCCAGCAGTGAAACCACAACATAAGAAGCTGTTCTTCTAAAGAAGTAAGTAGTGTTTGCTCACCCATAGTATGTAAATCATTGCCCACCACATAGCATGACATAATTTTGTAGGAGCTGTTATGAAGGAAAAACTAAGTAAAAAAAATCAAACAACCCATTACAATCCTAATCTTTTTCCTGCAAAATGCATTTTTCCTAAAATGAGCAGTATACCTTAGGATAAAGGTAATTATGAAACAAAGATGATTCAGAACATGATAAATGCACTTTAATATGCGGGCAGTAGAATTCAGGGATTTATAGAGGATCCTCTTTTCCTCTTATTAAAACTAAATCAAATAGTGAAAAACTACTAAATGATGAACTAGTTTATGTTAGTGAAGCTGCCCAATAATCCATCAATGATGTTATGAAACCTATGATTGTCACACAGTTACTTTGTCAATATTAACTATTACTCGAGATAGCAATGTTTTGTTTTCTAATTGACAGTTTAATTTTAAAAAATTAAAAAATAAGCACTTCTGTCCTATTCACAGACCAGGTATTATCTGTTTTGAGCCAGCTCAAATGACTTAACATCTGCTGGGAAAACTATCTCAGACTGGCAGGAGAGAATATATATGATATGCAAGTATAAAATGACAAGAAATTTTAGCAGGATGAAATTATTGCGTACCTCAGATCTCTAGTACTGATATATGGCTCTTAAACATGCTATTGAAGTACTTTCTAAACTACAGCTTACTAAATATATTTAACAAATCTTACAATAAAGAAGTGGAGTTAAGCATATGCAGAATTTGGGAGTGATAGCCTAAGGAATTTGTTAAATAATAAGGGACAGACTGAAAAGCGATAAGATAAAATGAATGTAGTCTGACCCTTTCATGACACTTCTAAGCCTTCTGATTTGCCTGCAATGTGAAGGCACTTCCTGACATATTTTCAAACATCTTCAATTAGACTCAAAAGAAAGGACATATTAAGTAAAAAACACCGGGACATTTAATGCCACAACTCATAAAGAATATAGCTTATCAAAACGGAGCCTCTTCTCCTATGTCAGTACATCCTTAGAGATTTTACATTCAAGCAAAGGGATACTGAATAATTCTCCCACTTGAGAAAGTAAGGAGTGTGCAACATACTCAAGAAATGCTTTGATTTAGCTTGAAATATTGTGTTCAGTTTTGATAAGTTTTGTTTCAGTGAGCACAGTTTTTAGTGAAACATCATGAATCTTCTGAGATCGGTTCATCCACTTTAAGCTCAAATATAGTTAATATTCCATTTCTGGTAAATTACTGAGAATTACAGACACAGAATGATGCATAGGTTCATAGGTTCATAGGTAGGTACTAGGCTATTGGCCCAAGGGCCTACATAAGCCTAGCCAACAAGGTTCTCTGGCTTACGCCACCCAAGAAAGTTATTTTCCTGTGCCACTGTCGAGCAGAGACACAGAAGTGATCCCGGGGTGTATTTCCTATTTCCCATCCACTCATCAAGATTTTTCTTGAAGAGTGCTAATGAAGAACTTTGCTTGACATAGATGGGTAGTCTGTTCTAGAGTATGGGAAGTCTCTGGGACAGGAATCTATCCCTCCAGCATTTCCTGTTTATTGTGGTGACAAGGTTTAGGTCCCTAGAGCGTGTAGCTTGGAGGGATTGGGATTTCTTTAGGTGTAGCATGTCCAACAGCTCTGGGTTTGACATAGCTTTATATGTTAGGCAGAGATCACCTCGGAGTAGGCGATATGCTATAGCGTAAAGCTGGGGTTTTTTGAGGCAGTCAGTGTAGGGCATTTGTTTGAGGCCAGTAATCCTCTTTGTGAGGTACTTCTGTGGCCTTTCCAGCTGCTGCAGATGTCTTCTGAGGCACATTCCAAAAGGGGCGTTGTACTCTATAATGGGTCTAATGAGTGTCAAGTAGAGGGGAACAATGACCTCTTTTTTCCTGGATGAGAACCCTTTTATGATGAAGTGTGCCATGTAGAAGGACTTTCTGACTACTGTGGCGATCTGACTATTAAAGGAGAGACTACTGTCCACCTGGGTCCCAAGGTCTCTTATCACGCATTCGGTGTTAAGTAGATTGCTGCCTATGTGGTAGTTCATGGGTACAGAGTTTTTAACAAAGGGGATGACACTGCACTTTTTGACACTGAGCTTGAGGCCATGGCTTTGACACCAGGCATCTGTCTCAGCGAGGCCCTTCTGTAGGATATCCACCTCATTTAGGGACTTGACTATGGCTCCTAGTTTGCAGTCATCTGCAAACTTCGTTAGCCAGAGGCCTTCTTTGTTAGCCTGTACTTCAGAGAAGTAGATACCAAACAGGAGAGGTCCCAGGATGAAACCCTGTGGTACTCCACTTGTCACTGCTTTGAGGTCAGATTTGGAGTCTGCAAATTTTACAGTGTGGGTTCTGTCAGTGAGCCAGTTGGCAACCCATTTTGTGATGTAGGGATTTATACCTAGTTTAATGAGTTTAGCTATAATTCTAGAATGGGGGATGGTGTCAAAAGCCTTGGCGAGGTCAAGATAGGCTGTGTGAACCACCTTACCCTCATCTATGGCTTTGCTGACTGCCTCAAAGAAGTCGATCAGATTCAGGAGGCAGGATCTGCCTTTCACAAACCCGAACTGGGTGGGATCCAGTGTTTGGAGGTTACCAATGTCTTTGTTATTGAGCTATATGATGATACGTTCCATGGCCTTGCAGACCAGGCTCATCAGGCTAATAGGTCGATAGTTCCCGGGATCAGTGGTGGCTCCCCCTTTGTGGAGTGGTATAACTATTGCTGTGCGCCATTCAATGGGCACAAAGCCTGATGCGAGGCTATTATTGAACATGGTGCTTAAGTGGGGAGCCAGTTCATTCTGAAGTTCATTTAAAACGCAGCCTGGGATGTTGTCCGGTCCCATGGATGCTGTGTTTTTGGCTTTAGAGAGTGCAGCTTTTACCTGCATAGTTGTGATTACGGGGACACTGCATTCTTCCTGTATAGATATGGGCTCTTTAGGGGGTGAGAGGGGGGGTAAAGGTAACACTGAACCTATCTGCCAGGATGTTGGCAATATCAGTTGGTTCTGTAATTTTCATGCCTTTGTGCTGTAACTCAGAGCAGATCTGGGTGTTGCCATTGAGATTCTTGACATAGCTATAGAATGCTTTGTGGTTTTCCTTGGAATTAGTGGAGATTTTGTTTTCGTAGCTAGCTTTGGAGGATCTTATAATGGATCTCAGCTTCTTACTGAGACTGACCAGGGAGCTCCTCCACTCATGGAATTTTACTCTCCTTTGCAACAGTTTCTTCCTTCTGTTGTATAGTTTGTTTATGGCAGGGGACCACCAGATTGGCTTCCTTTTTTTGGAGGATAATGTCTTGGTTCTGTTTGGGATAGCATGATCCATGCACTTGTGTAAGTGCTTATAGAGTGCATTTGTGTAGGATTCAGCAGTTGTAACTGTATTGTCCATCTGCATGGGTGTCATGAAGTTCACCACTTCTGTCTTAAGAAGCATGAAGTTGGCTTTGGAGAAATGTTGTACTGTGGTTTCCTTAATGGGGGGTGGGGGCGGGATGTGGATATCAAGGGTGATTAGCTTATGGTCGGATCGGACCAAAGAGGAGTTGACTTCAGGTGTGGAACACCGGTCACTCATGTTGGTAATGACTAGGTCTAGGATATTGTTGCCCCTGGTAGGGGTGTGGATAAGTTGATCCAGGGCATTGGAGTTTATGAATCCCAGAAAGTGTTGAGCTAAGGAGTTGGTACACGAGTAGTTTTCCCAGTTAATGGTGGGGTAGTTGAAGTCACACATTATTAGGGTGTTTGGCTGAACCCTAATATTTTCCAGTGCATCAAGAAAAGAGGAGTGAGAATCCTGGGGCATGGTGGGGGATCTGTAGCAAGCTACAATTTGGATTGCAGTTTTGCCCAGAGTTAGTTGCACTTGGATAACCTCGGATGCATTATGCTGAGCAACTAGCCTGGAGGTGTGGATAACCTTAATGAATATGCACACACCTCTGCCTTTGGTGTTTCAGTCCAGGTTACATGACCGAAAAGTGTGGTATGAGTTATAGCCTGGTAGTGCAGGGGTGCTCTCTGGAGCCTTGAACCAGGTCTCAGTCACTGCACAGATATCGATGTTCTCTATTTTAAGGAGTGCCTCGAGTGAGTGCATTTTGAGATTTAGACTTCTAGCATTGAGTAGCATTACCCTCAGTTTTTGCTTGCCTCTTCCTGTTATGGTGGTGAATTTGTTATTTGAACCTTGCCTAAAAAAGGCACTATAGGGGCAACAAGAGCCTTAGCCAGTATCTGGAATCCCAGGGGCGACAGGTGCAGGCCATCTGTGGCAAAGCATCGTGGTCTGTCAACCATGTCATCCCAAGCAGACAGATACTGGATCCCCTTAGAATGACACCAGAAGCTTAGCCAATTGTTGAAGTCAATCATTTTGTCCTTGTACTGCGGTATCATTCTGGACGATGACAGAATGCTACTCAGGGCTAGGGTTATACCTGCCTGGGCTACAAGATCGGAGAGCTCTTCCATGTCTCTTTTCATGTAGTCCAGGGAGGTACATCTCAGGTCATTCACACCAACATGCACAATGACAGAGTCATATTTGTACTTGTTGTGGAGTGACCTGAGTGCGTGGGTTATGTAGCGGATCCTGGCACCCGACAGGCAGCTGACAGTAACCTTCTCCTTGTTTAGCCTGGTGAGTGGGACATCAGTGTGCCTGACTATAGAGTCACCTATGACTAATGTGCTGGGTACGTTGTTTTGCCTTATTGGCTGTGGTTGAGTGGCACACTGAGTCTGTGGGCTATGTGTCATTTGGGTTGTGTTGGGGGATGGAGGTTGCTTGCGTTTCTGCTTTGGATGTCTCTGTTGCTTAGACAGATTATTATTGAGAGCCTCTGTGAATGTTTTTGTGTTACTATTTGTGGATTTTGGTGGTGTAGATTTAGTGATACTATGTGATGAGTGTGGTGTGGTGCAGATGTTTACCTTCTCCTCATGACTGTCAAGTTCAGTCTTGGTTGGAGAGAACTTTACCTCCAGTTTGGCTAGATAAGTACAAATCTCACAGGTTGTAGTGTAGGGTGGTAGGAGGAGAGGATTGTCTGTGTACGAGGCAATTTCTACATTGCCTCAAGATGCCCAGATTCATCAGATAGACATGAGAGAACACTGGGAGCTGACCCTTGGACATGCCTGAATAAAAACTATTTTCCTCTAGATAAGTGAGGAAAATGAGTACAAGAGCTGTTTTCTCTAAGCAAGTGAGAAAAGTAAGTACCAAAACTGTTTTCCTCTAGGTAATGAGGAAGATTGAGTGCTATAGTAATTAATAGCTTATTTAGTGCTTACAAGTTCTGAACAAGTGCTGAGCATGAATAAGCAAATTTAAGTGCTATTATTCTTCAGAAAATACATGATACAGAATATGCTGTTCTATTACTTTTAAATGAATTATTTTAAAAACTGTTCCTGATTGTAGGCCTTTGCTTTTGTTCAGAATTCTTGAAAGAGGAACAGGAAAGGTATGTTTGGGATAACCACACTCATCTTAAAGATTATTGATGCATTGTTTCAAGTGTAGCAGATAAATTAAATATCTAAAATGTTTACACCGTCTATGCCTGTAGGGATGTCAGTAATATGTAGGTGATTTGTACTTATAAGCAAATCCCTGAATTTCCTAAAATATCTATAGCTATGTTTAACAATTATAAAGTATTAACTTCACAGGAGTTGAAGAATTTTAGTGAATGAAATACTTCTGAACAAAATATTATGTATTTCTCCTTAAAGCCTTAGGAGTCATAAGAATATATAAGGTCACTGGAACACCATTGTTAGAAAGTGTTGCTTCTTAGAATGCGTTTTTTGTACATGGAACCTTTATGAATTATCTAGGTTCCTGGTGTGGAAATGAAGCCTTTGGTACCAGAAACCAGTGTACTTGCTGCATGTGGAGGGTTCTTTCCTATATGAATTTTCTCATTTCTTACAGCAAAAATTCAGTAAATACATAGCTACCCATGGTTTAAGTCAGGTGTGGGACAGAACAAATGTTCAGTTTGTCTGTTTTGTCCTACTAAGTCTTTATATGAGTTCATTTTGTAAATGTGATCTTTGTGCCACCTATTATTTATTTTGAGTTCTCCCAGATAGATTATTTTATACAAGTTTTATACTGCCAATCTCTTTTCTTTTCTCATGTGAAATGTGGTTGCAAGATCTCTGGCTGTGGTGGTGCAGCGGTTAGCATTGTTGCCTCATAGCAAGAGGTTCTCTGGTTCAATGCTTGGCTGGGGTGGCTAGAGTGTAGAGTCTGCATGTCCTCCATGCAGTCATGTGGGTGTCCTCCAGATGCTCTGGTTTCCTCCCACGTTCCAAAGGCAAGCACTAGGTGGATTAAACACTCTAAACTGACTGTAGGTGAGAGTGTGTGTGCAAGGGTGTGGTATGAATAAACTACTGGGGCAGGGTTAGCCACCTGGTGGTGTAAACCATGGCTCTAGATGACTATCACTGTGGAAGTGACTCCCTGACCCCATGGGAAAAAGAAGTTGAAGCTGGATGAAAGAACGCTAGAATTGACTTTTTCTGATCCAGCTGTCCTTATTTCTGCTAGAGATTTAGGGTCTCTTTGGAACTACTGCTTCATTTCTCTGTTACACTACAAATTCTGATAACTGGAAGTGTATACTCTGTGGATGTCTGAAATTGAACTGACTATGTTTCCACCTTTTAAGATGCGATTCAGTTGTCTTTTTTTTATTAACTACATAAGATAAGTAGACTCAAGTATCTCTTTAAAGGGGTGGCCTAGGAACACTATCTGGATTAGTGACTAGCTCAGTGTCACAATCGATGTGGCTCAATTAAACCATGCATCTTTAACAGGACTGTAGATGGAAGGAATCAAACCCTGTACCCTTGACAACAGCTCAAAGCCTTAATCCTCTGTGCTAATTAACAGACTCAGTTCTTATTTTGAAACTGTAATAATTTTAATTAATAATAGTGAAAGTTTTTCATAGATTCATAGATTCATAAATTCATAGATTGTTACTAAGCTAATAGCCCCAGGGGGATTTTCTAGACTTGTTTCCCAAAGGAATAATGATGCCCTGTTTCCAAATAGGATATTGATGGCCAGGCATTTATAAGCTACCTCTATCCATAAGGAACATGGGTGCCAGGCCCGGTGTAAATTTTTTATTCCCCATCTACTGGTCTACGTTGTGGTTAAACTGGGTAATAGACAAACCCAGTTTCACATGGATACCACAGGAGAGTTAGTCTCCGGGACACATATCTATCTGGGTTTCAAAGGTTTTTTTCATAAATTCTAAGATTATGAATTCACTTAGACACTTACCTTTGAGCAATGATACTTAGAACGTGGACAATTAGTTTATACAAGTAATGTGCAGCTTTGGGAAGATAAATTAAATACTGAGTATCCTAGAGTTGACTATCATACAGAGAATTGAAAATGAGAAGTACTTAAATTTGAATATTATTTCCAGATTTCTGCATTGATTGTTGGGTGAGAGAATGAGTGCTTAAAAGCAAAAAATGATGGGTTGTATCAAGAAAAGAACATAATTTAAGAACCACAGGTCATCCTCCCACTGAAACAAGTACTGAAGAGACCCCAGCAAAACAAAGTATGGTTCTGCAGTCCTTCAAGTAAAAGAGCATTACGCTGTTAATAAGTACACAGACAAAGGCTATAATGATGACAAAGGAAAGGGAGAAACAAGGAGTGATGTTATGAGCACACTGGTTGGTCAAAGGGCCCGTGGCAGAGGTGAAATTAACGAGGTGCAATAGGAAACACAAGTAACAGCTTATCTGACAGTCAAACTGACAGAATAATTCTTACTACAAAGAGAACTAATGTGTCCCAATAACAGCTTAATGGAAGGGAGGTGAAATGTATGTCGATGAACAGATATGTGGAAGACTGAGACAGGCAGAAAAATGAATACAGATGGTTGCAAGAAAGGTTGTGCATAAGACCTCGGCTGTATCAGTTGAGTGCACTCAAAGCTATTTTAGTTTTCATCCATTGACTTGTTGACCTATCTCTACACATGACAAAAACACAACCAAAATGCACCAGCCAAATGGAAGCGTACATGACCAACAAAACAAGTAAATCCACAAAAAATCTGCACCAGTAATATATCTCAACACCAAATCAGTGGCCACCCTTTATTACAATGATGAAACATCCATCTGAAAGCTGTTATAATGGTTTTCATACTAGGTATCTTCCTCAGCAACAATGAAACAAAGAATGAAATGCTGTTCCCAAAAAACAGTTACCTTTAAAACTTTGATGGTGACAAAACCGTAACCATTAAAGGCATAGAACCATTATAAAATATTATAATAAAATTACTGCGTTCAGCAATATTCATTCATACCAGGCTTAAATAATGCCTCTAAATTAACTATCTACATGTGTTCTTTCCTTGATAGCACACTTTTCCAGCCTATATTTCTGTTAGAAACCATATCAATACCCGCAAATTTAAAAGTAGCTTTTATATATGGCAATGAATGTTTGTATAAAGCATTATTCATCCTGGCCCAACGAATGTCACTTAAATGGTCAGACATATGATGTTTGAACATCCTGGATGATTTGCCAACATAAAAAGCTTGACGGGTGCAAATCACTAAATAAATAATAAATGTAGAGCTTTAAGTAATAAATGTATCTATCTGGTAGACCTTGAGTGTATCAATGGTTGTAAATTCTTTAGTATTAACTACTTATTGACAAAAAGAACAGCATCCACATGATCTACAACCCTTAACTTTGACCTCATGAATAGTTAATTGCTTGTCAAAGTGTACATTAGGCCTATTATGAGATTATAATATGTGTTCTACTGTCCTAGCCCATCTATAAATTAAATCACATTTATTAAGGTAACATATCCCCCAGCAAAGGTTGAGTTTGCAAAATATATCAGTACTTATTAATGATTGTCTAAAAGTACTGAAAATTCAAAACTTGATAATATTGGATGAGATGGTGGCTGAAAAGATGACTTTTTAAAAACAAACATATCATTCGACAACTGCTCAACCTGTGCTTTATAGTTACTATAAAAATATATTTCCTTTTTAATTTATAAAAAAAAAAAACAGCTTTACATCAGACACCAATTGAAATCCAGAAATGTTTGTAGATGGCAAAAAATGTATTTATTTATTTGACATTTGTTGACCAGGAAGACCTGGAAAAGGCTGACTGGGCAGAAGCCCATTTTCAGTGTAGGCCAGTGAAGAAAAGCTCCAAATATAAAATTGAAGATTAGTACACAGAGATAGAAGGTAGCTTGTGGATCTTTTAAGTTTATAGATATTCAAGAGTAGTTGGTCAGAGCTCCAGAGGGAACGGTTAGGGATATAATAGATGATGACAGATGAAATGAATGGGCAAGAAGTAGGTTTATTTAGTGTAAGGGCTAGTTGAGAGAGGAGGGGATAGTGAGGTACTTCAAGCCAGTTTAAGGTTTTTAGAGATGGACAGTGGTGTGAGTTGAAGGGCTAATTAGCAGTAAATCTGTCCAATTTTGTTATAGCTGAGTTCCATTTTGGTTTTTAAGGTGGATTGTATATTGGTTAGAATGGGAGAGGCAGAGAATAGCGTGGGAAATAGATAAGGGTTAGCAAGAGAGAGTTTGGAGTTGTTAGTTACAAATTTTTGTAGATCTATAGAGCATGCCAAGTTTCTGGTGAGTTTTTAATACAGTTTTGGATATGGTGATCATATTTAAGTTGATCATCGATTATAACACCAAGGAGTTTGGTGTGTGGCACTACTTCTATCTTGGTGTTATCAAGAGATGTGATAGTAAAGTCTGCTATATAGTAGAACTGTGTTTTGGGGAGAAATATTAGTAGTTTGTTTTTTTTTTTGGGGGGGGGTTGACTTGAAGTTGTCTTTAAGCCACCTTTCAATAGAGTTAAAGGATTGTTGGGTGATGGATTGGAGGTGTGCCAGATTATCAAACAAGCAGATGATAGTGGAGGCATTGGTGTATTGTATAAGTGTGGACTGAAGGCAGGATGAATATAAATTACTTATAAAAATGTTAAAGAGCATAGGTCCAGGGATGGAGCCTTGAGGTACCCCAGTGTTAACTGTGAGGAATTGGGAATAGGAAGAAAGCCACTTAACTGATTGTTGTTGATTGGAAAGTTAGCTGGAAAACCAGTTGACAGTAGGGTTGGAGAAACCAAGACCTGACATTTTGGAAAGAATTTTGGGTGGGAAACTGTATCTAAGGCTTTGGAGAAGTCAAGAAAAATGGAGGATACCATATTATTATTATTTTCATTGGCTCTTATGATAGTATCAGTGAATGAGAGTAAAGCAGTGGTTGTGCTGTGGCATGAGCAAAAGCCATGCTGGGTTGGGGAGAGTAGATTTTCATGTAAGAGATAATCTAGAAGTTGTTTGCATATGCATTTTGCAAATATTTTTGAGAGAGGGGACAGTATAACTATGTGAATATAGTTTATGAATTTAGTAGACCTTCCACCTTTATGAAGTGGATTGTTTCCTGATGGAAGGGACTATAGATTCTTGGACTGACCTGTTGATCAGTTTTGAGACTGGGTAAACTATGGACTTATTTTTAGGAATTCAGTTGGTAGATTGTCTGCTGAGGGAGAACAGGGCTTTAGTTTACACAGCAGAGATTTGGTGAATGAGGTAGGGACAGGCTTTAGAGAAAAAGTAGCATTATTGTGGAGAGCTGAGAGAGCTGGTGTTTGATTTGAGATGTGATGGCTTTGAGTTGGGGTGACTAAGGAGTCTATGAAGTAGGAGGTGAACTTTGTGGTGGTTGCAACGGGAGTCATTGGGGCACGGGTTTGTTATGACAGGAGAACCAGAGTTAAGAATCTTGTTAATGGTCTCTGGGAATTTTTTGAGATTTTATTTTTGTCATCATTGACTTGTTTTTTTTTGTTAAGTTCTGAAGTTGTTTGTAGGTTTGTAGGTGGCTCGGGGATTGAGACTTTAAAATGTTCCCATGCAGAATCCCTTTTGTGCATTAGGGCTTGGATGGAATGGCATAGCTAAGGTGCATGGAGAGATTTCACTCTTTTTTTCTAAAGAGAGCTAGACTACTAAGAATATCTAGAAATACACTGCTGAATTTTAGAACACCATCTAGTGGTAGGCTAAAAAGGAAGAACCAGTTTATAACATCGATAAAGTTGTTAAATACATAAGGATTAACGTTGGTGAGACTACGGCATTCTTTATATTTGTGTTGTTTAGCCTGATGAAGGAAAAATCTTTGAACATAGGTTGGGAGGTGGTCACTGACAGAATCAGAGAGTGTTTCTGGGTTTTGGTACAGACTAGGATTGGATACTAGGATCCAAGTGAGCATGGTTCCTGTGTTTGTGGTTTTGTTATAATGAGTATAAGATGTAATTAGTTGAGTGTAGCCATGAAGATTAATACTTGAGGAAGGATGTTAGTGTTTAAGGTATGCCAGTTGATGTTAACATCACCATAAATTATAGTTTCATTAGAAATGGTGTTGGTGGACCAGGAGAGACACCAGAGAACATTTTCTACAATGGGAATGTTATTCCCTGGAGGATATATATATATATATATATATATATATATATATATATATATATATATATATATACCTATGATACATAGCTTTTATGACTGTTATTTTACAGTGGGGAATTATAATTTCAGCAGGATAAAAGTTAGAATGGCTTATAGACAGTGAAGAGAAAGTAAAATGGCTTGAATGTAGTATTGCTACATCATCAACTTTTTTGTGTAATCTGTCAGAACAGATAATATAGTCAGGTGTAAGTATATCAGAGTCAGTGATATTGAGTTTAAGCCAGGTTTCTGTAAGTATTACTATGTTGGGAGAGAAGAGATCAATCCAAGAGTGAAATTCACACATTTTAAGTAGACTGTGTAAGTTAATGGAGAAAATAATTAGGTTCTTACTAGATGGTTTAGTATAAGTGAATGTAGAGGGAATGGGTTTAGAATCATGTTTGGGGGAGACAATAGGGCCAGAGTTAGGGTGAATGTCTCCACATAAGGCAATTTTTAATGTAATTGGATAGAGAAGGCAATATGTATTTATTAGAGTGTCGTTTGAACTTTGTTAAGTTAAGATGGTGGTGGGTGTTGAGGAGTTTATATTTGTATATGAGAAAGTTTGGAAGATTAAAAAGATTAGGTGTAGGGGTAACAGGGTAGTGTTTATCAGTATTAAATAGTGGGTAGTTAAGTGTGAGTGGTAAGCTGGTAGGTGAAATATTTATCTGAGAGCAGGTCAGTAGGGAGAATAGAAGAAGATAGGGAATACAGATGTAGATTTCAGGCATATTTAGGTGGTAGATAAGACAAGTAGTTGAAAGATGGATGAACAGGGAGGGAAATATAGGTGATAATAGAAAGGCAATGAAATGTGTGCATGGGTGAGTTAGTTAAGGGTGAGATAAAAGGAAGAAATGATAGAAACTGAAAGGCAAAAGAGGTACAGAGGGCATGGTAAGAGTAGCATACAAAGTGTTTAGTACAGAGGGGGTGGTAGGTGAGTATGTAGTGTGTGTATATCATAGGTTTGGTTAGGGTATAGTAGGAAGAGGCTGGAAGTAGGGTAGAGGGAAAGAGGTACTGCTAGTGAGTAGTGATTGGCTGAGGTAGACAGGAAGAGGAAGGGAATGTGGAGGAAGGGGTTGCAGTTTACAGATTATAAATGTAGAGTAAGTGAGAGTGGATGGGAATTGAGGGTAGTGGAGGGGAACAAAGTGAAGCCCAAGCAAAGTGAGGGCTGAACAGACCAGGGCTCCACCATCATGGCTGTGATGCACTTCAGAAAAAACTATCAGTGAGGGTTGGAAATTCTCATGTCAAAGGTAAGCTAACTAATAAAACTTAAGGAGATCAGAGAAAGGGACGGAAGATGTTCTTTATAGAATACAAGGTTAAGACAAGAACTAAGAACAGGATTAATTAGAAGAGAAAAGGAAAGGAGGAGAAGAAATTAAAGAATAAAATTATAGATCAAGTAACGTTTCTAAGTAAAGCAAGGTTTCATTATGCAGGAAAAACAATGCTACTGATAGAAAAATGAAAGCTGTAAGTTAAGCAATAGTTAAAGCAAGGAGTGCTTGCAAGAGGTTTTTGAAGTTGATAAGTGGGGAGGTGAATATACTATATCTCTTCTCAGTGTGCACTTTGGGAGCACTTAAATATAAGATATAAGCAGTTAAAATTGCAAGAACACTGGTACGCTGTTATAAAATTGCTTGGCCTTACTGAAGCTATGTTTGGTAGAGGGGTCCTGGAAATCTGGTAGCTGGAAGGGAGCAGTCTTGCAGGCAGTGTAATTGCGACTTAGTCAGTCTTTAGTGGATAGTGGGTGTAGTTAACGTGATGGAAGGGTCCTGGAAATCTATTAGTTGGAAGGGAGCAGTCGTTCAGGCAATGAAATTGTGACTTAATCAGTCTGTATTGGATAGTGGGTAAAGCTGTGTTTGATGGAGGGGTCCTGCAAATCTGGTAGATGGAAGGGAGCTGTCTATCAGGCAGTGTAATTATGACTTAATCTGTCTGTAGTGCATAGTGGGATAATTGCTCAGTTGATCGTGCACATTGCCATGGGCGCTGAGGGATCTAACTCGTGGAGGCAAGGGTAACCCTTATTTAAAAAAACAATATCTGTAGCTGTAGATTCAAAATCAGAAGTAACATTCAATACTAAATCACCATGATTTAAGTGTTCATTAACTGCTGAAACAAAGTTTTATGTCCACCGCTGTCTAGCAAATAAATAAATGTGTTACATGTAGATCTATTGGTATTGTTTATTTATTGTTTTGTATCCTTCAAGCTTTTTATGTTGTCAAATCATCCAAGATGTTCAAACATCATATGTTTGAACATTTAAGTGACTTTTGTTGTGCTAGCATGAATAATGCTTTGTATAAACATTCACTGGCACATATAAAAGCTACATTTCTGGGAATTGATATGGTTTCTAACAGAGATATAATTTGGAAAATTGTGCTATCAAGGAAAGAACACATGTGGATAGTTAATTTATGGGCATTATTTAAGCTCACTCTAAATGAATATTGGTAAACATGGGAATTTTATTATATTTTATAATGGCTCTATGCCTTTAGTGGTTATGGTTTTGGTTCCATCAACGTTTTAAATTAACTGTTTTTTGGAAACCACATTTCATTCTATGTTTGAGGATGTTTCCTAGTACTGAAACCAGTATAACAGCTTCCGATTGGATGTTTCATTGTTGCAATAAAGGATGGACACTGATTTGGTGTTGGCATATCTCTATACATGCTCATATTTCTGTATCTATAACAGACAGAATACTGGAGTATGTTTTCATTAGGCTGCAAGACCTATGCTTGTCACACTCTACAATGACTACAACTCCATTTTGTTTTTGTTTAACTGTGAATATGCCGGTAACATGTTGCATTTCTTGTAGTTTAACTGTTCCAGTTTACTGGTATGCTCTTAAAAAGCTAGTTCTGCACTACAGTCTTCTACTTTCTTCTCCAAGTTTGTCTGTTTTCAGTATTCAGAAACAGACATGTTCAAACTTCTAAAAGTTTATTCTTTTGAATCATACTCATGATACAGGTTTAAGAAATAACCAGAAAGCAATTTGACTTCACATTTAATCCCTCCTTAACATTTTTCTAAACACTGCCAGGTGAAATCCTGAAGTTGTTGTTCTTGCTAAGCAGAAAGAAAGAAAAAGGCTTGCCTATATGGGTCTCTCTTCCCTGTGCTGCCACCATGACCCAGTCCTCATTGGTAACCTAGTACTGATTGAACTTGCAGTACCTTCTTTGCTACTGTTTTCCTTACTGATGTGGTATGTGGACACTCCGTTCACTATAGCCTAACTGGTCATTCTGTATGGTTCAAAGTGATCAGCTGAACATGGGTTAAGTCTGTTGTTTGATCCTTATGTGATAAAATGATCGGTTGTCATGTCATTCAAGAGAGATAAACAAGTAGCAAAGTGTCCAGCTTGCTAAAAGCAAACCTCTTAGACTTACATCGCTGTAGAAAACAAATATATTACATATTTAATTAGAAGATGCCTTCACCTAAATTCATGGTAGCTATGTTCTTACATCAACAGAGGCTTAGTAATGAAAAAAATCCTGAAATGAAAGCCGCAGCTTTTATGAAACACACCATGCTACCTGAATTCTGTTTTCATGTTTTAGAGTAGTATATATGGTCATCCTGCTGCATGTTTGACATTGTTGGATAGCTATGCTGTGATCTGGATAGTGACTCCATCAGCCTAGTCCTGAGAATTGTTTTCTTTAGAGCTGCAGTCTACCCACATAACTTCAAGGTCAAAAACATCTTATGTCAGATATCTTACCACAGACATTTACTATTATTTAACTGCTTTTTAACTCATTACATCCAAGTGACGCCTCTAGGTGCATCTGCAGTTAACTCCGACTGACGCCTGTAGGTGTCAAATATTGCTTATTCATATTTGCATCAATAATTCCAAAACCATGGTGTGTACAAGGTTTTAAAAGACTTAATCTTAAAGCTTACATAATGGCAAACTCAACTGCATTAATATTTGACCTCTGTCTAGTGCAAGTAAATATATATTAACTGTTGTTTTTATGATATTAATTTATACAGATATAATGTTCACATTTTTTCAATTTTATATATTTTTAAAAATATCTCAACAACCAAGTAACAGAGACAGAACTCCTTAGCCTCATATGAAAGCTGTCAGTTAGACAAATAAAATGTTGCTGACAGTATGTCTGCTGCTTGAGTAGTTGCTGAGAAATTGCAAGTTGTTTACAAAATTTTACAAATGTAATAGTTACTGTGTTTACTGTGACTTATAAAATCTGATTTAAGACCTAGAACCTAAAGCATACTACCGCTATAAAAATTGTTTGTGCTGGAGTTTGCCATTTATACTTTTTACATAACCGCTATAGTTCCAGAGATATGAACATTTGTTTGAAATGTGAGAACATAATTTGATTCTGTCAAAAGGCTTAGACTCCGCCCATTGGAAGTTACAGTGCAAACTTCCTGAGCTTCAATGGAGTGAATTATAACTCTTATTATTAAAAATAAATGATAAACATAATAACAAAGTGAGTCTGTTTTAACAAGAAAAAAAATTCAAGGTAGGTTTTCTAGCTGATGCAGTTGACAAAGATGAAAGCAGACACTTCTTACATTCTCTACATTCAGTGGATTAGGGATATCATACAAGTGTCTGGCTACCAGTAATGAAAACTACTTACATGTTTCATAAATGTTTCTCCTCAACTAAAAGGTGTCTTAGAAAGAGTAATACCTATGACAAACTCTACTTGCACCATAGTTTTTCACAAGTTACATCTAGGTCTGCTCAGATTATAAAAAGCAGTGGTTTGGTTTCATATGTAAAGTTATTTTATACTACATAATAATGCTGCATTAAGCATTTTAAAGAAAGTGTTCTGTATTCACTGCATGATTAAATGATTAGTATTTAATTTGTGATTGACACTGTTTCTAAAAGGTGCCCTTGAATTTAAATGGTGGTTTTAAACTGATGATTTCAATTGAAGCCATAGTGTTTATTCAGTGAAACATACTGTTCTCCTCTGAGATACATCACCCTTGGGCTGTTGTAATTTATAATGAATGTAGTAAGTGAGTACAACGTATCACACAGGATAGAATTAGCTGCAACTGCACAAAGCAAGTCTTTTTCGTGTGTCCCTCACAAACACCTGATAGATTTACAAAGTTTTAGGGTTGAAAATTTACTGAACTATAAGATGAGAAAATTTGGGGAAGGAAGAAGGGCAGAGTGTGTAAGAAAAATGGTTAGGGAAGAGTTACATATATTGACATTAACATAAAAGACAGACAAGGCAGACAGAAATACTTTTTTGGGATGACAACTGGAAGGGGAGACAGATGTAGAAATAGTGGACAGACATAAAGGGGATGTTCATGAGATCATAAACTGTATCATGCAAGACAAGACAGCCTCACAGATTTCCCTGCCCTGATGTTCCTGAGTGGGGGAACCTCAATAGTTAGGAGTTTCAAGGTCTCTGGCGGTTAAATAGTCAGAGCCAACTGAAACATAAGAGTCTTGCAACCACTGACTCTCCACCACTTTCTACACCACAGCATCTACCAGGCCTTGAAGCTCAGAGTGGTGGCTTTCACTCTTTGGAGTGCCTACATGGGTGGAATGACCACTCCCACCATGTAAAACAGTCCCATGACAGGCAAGGAGCGATAGCATTCTGTCCCACATCTGGATCAGTGGGAGATTGGCATAATGGTTAGGGTGTTTAGCATATAGACACAAGGTGCAGGGTTTGATTCTCACAGGGGCTAGTTCGCTAGGCTTAAAATGGCCCACAAGGGTAGTTAGCTTAGTATGAACTGTGAACTCATCAGCTGTGGTCAAGGTTCCCAAAGTTCTCTTGGATCTGCAGAAAAATAAATAAATAATACAGATAGAGAAAACAAAAATGATTTATAAGTGTTTATTAGCAAGTGCCTTTACTCCACAGACAAACATGTGCAGTAATATTTTTCTATTCATATGTTTTAAACTGGCATTAATGAGTTATATGATTGCAATTCATTATTATAACATTAACATGCAGGATCAGTTTCAGGTCTGCTTTCAATGAAAATTTTGAAATATTTCATAATACTGCCTTTCATTCATTATGACTGAATAACTATATGAATTTGTGGACTGAAATTACATGACCCTCATTAGATGTATTTTCTGACCACTCTTTCTTGCTGTAACTATGAAACCTTAGCAATATACAGGTTTTATTTTAGTGTTAAACAACTTTTTGTTTTATTTTTATTTCATTAATATATCTTTATATTGCTGTTGATGGTAAGCCATACTTACAGGGACATGCAGGACACTGTTGGCAACTACTTCATTGGTTGCTGAAAAAATAAGACAAAGAAGGAAGGATTACTAAAACTGGCTGATTATAGTCTGTGCAATCTACTTTAAACAATGGCACTTCTAATACCTTCAATTGGAATTTGTACATTTTCTGTTGTATAACTCCCTTCCTTCCATACTTTTTTCCCTCCATACTTCATACTAGTAACCAACAAAAAAATGATAAAATAATAATGTACAAAACAACAAACGGCACAAACAAGTAGTAAAAAAACTTTTTAATATCCAGTGTTAAGCACTTTCATCCCTCTAACCACAGGACTTCCTCAGAACAAAAACAACACACTGAAACACGCTTTTAAAAATTAACTCTTCATCACATACATTTGATTCATCCAATCAAAATTGGAATCTTGTTAAAAAAGTTAAATGGACTACTCTCCCGTAAGAAACATTGTCACTAATAAACAATACTACCAAAAAGTAAATCACATCAGAGTGAACAGAATACATTCTTGTTACTATCCACTCATGTTAATACATTGTACAAAAAGAACATCATACCCATCAAATAACATACAATTTAAGTTCTAAGATGCTAGCTATAGATGTGGATTCATTAAGTTCTGGCTGGTTATAGGATTTCAGTTTAATTTGCCAGATCATCTCCAAATATTATCTTTCCAGGGACCTCCCCTTGGATTTTTTTTTCAATTTTATCTAATACCATAAAAAGAAAAAAATGTGTAGGGCAATTTTAATATGTTTATATAAAGAATTTTTATAGTGCTTATGTTTAATATTGTACATGTGCTCATAAATACATTCTTCAAGTCTTTTATTGGTTTTCCCTACATAAAAGCAAGAACATACGTGGCAAAAGGCTATGTACACTTACCCCAATGAGTTGTAGTTACACTGAGTGGGTTTTTATCAACATTTTATTGACCACCACAAATTCCTCTAAAAAATGTGTCTGCACTGCTGACAAGAGACACATTTGAATGTACCACAACTTTTGTTGGAATAAGTGTGGTTAGAATCCTCATTCAATTCTAACAAGTTCTTAATAGTCTTTTCCCTCCTACAAAGTATGTGGGGTTTGAGTCCAACCTTGTCAATAATGTTCCCATGCATAATAAAAATATTTTAATTTCCTTCCAGTATGTTCTTGGTATAATTAAAGTCAACACTGTAAGTCATAACCATAGAGTCTGTATAGGACTTGTTGTTCCTGTTACTGTCATTAATAACATTGATGTGCTGGTCCCTCACCAGGGGGCAATAAATTCCCTTCTCTCTCTTTAAAACAACCTCCTTCCATACCTCTAAAATAAGGTCACTGGTGTATCCTTTCATTAAAAATATTTTAGACAGTTTGTCACATTCAATTAAAAATGTATCCACTTCAGGAAACCATTCTGGCTAAATGTATCAACTGGCCATTTACAATCCCCTTCTTCAGGTGGGGAGGGTGACAGCTTGTGTAAAATAAAATTTGAGTTTGAGTAGGTTGGTTTCCTATAAATGTTACTCACAAATCTGCCTGACCTACTGCCCTTAAACATTTCAATATCTAAGTAGTTAATACTGTAAAATCCAATATTATAAGTAAATTTCATAAAATAACTGGTTGCATAAATGTAATTAATAAAGTCATCAATCTTATTACAAGGCTCTCTCCAAATAATAAATATATCATCCAAAAACCAAGTGTACATAGACCAAGAATTTTGTATTTCATCTCTTAAGATGTACTTTTGCCTCCTATTGAATAATAACTATATTGGCAAAAACCAGAGCACACACAGCTCCCATTACCATACCCTTCAATTGTAAAAAATATTGCCCTTCAAAAAAGAATGTTGTTTTTCAAAACTATTTCCATTAGTAAAGTAAGGGTGTTAATTTCAAAAAATGAAAAAGAAGTTGATTCAACTAAGAATTCTTGGGACCAGTCAGGACTCATGTCATGGGGAATAATAATGAATAATTCAGTAACATTAACTGTAAAACTGACTGAGATCCAAATCACACTAAATAAAACCAGCTTTCAGATCATAGCATGTTACAGGATTATGGCCCCATAAAACCATTGTTAGATTTGCAAATATACTCATTGAACTTCCAATTAACAGAAATTCCATAATCCTGGGAGACTTTAACTGATGATAAACAGGGATAACCATATCACAGCTGCAGGATATGCCTAAAAACCCATTGATTTCATAAACAAAAATTCCATGGACCAAATTGCCAGAGAACCCACTGGAGGACAAAGTATGCCTGACCTGTCCTCACAAATATAGCATTTCTATCATCCTGGTATTCACTTCCCCATTTAAATCTGATCACAAAATGGTAACCTGTTCCTTCAAATTCAACACACAGTCAGATGCAAATATCACAACATTTAAGGACTTCAGACATACTGATCTTCTGCAATTCTATGAAGAAGTAGCAAAATTTAAGTATGCCTGTTTTACCCTTGATGCTGACACAGCAAGCAACTATGCAAACAAATTCTATGCTCACCTAGTTAAATGCATTGATATGGCATCCCCTACCAAATCCAAAAAAAAAATGGGAAGTGTAAGAGTAAAATCAGCCTGGTGGCATACTTGCATAAATAAGAAATTGCAATAAAGGAAAAAGATTTTGAAAAAACTGATTGTTACATTTTGAATTGCCTAAGATGGGACATATAGAATGAATAAATACAATAACTACAACTATAAGGCTTGAATAAAGCAAGAAGACTGGCATATAGGCTCCCCTTCTATTCAATTTTTATTCAGGAACTGTCAGAATGTACACCTTATCCATTTAAGTTGCCATTAAAATGATGACATATGGCATAGTTCATAAGGTTAGGAAATCTTCTAAATGTAAACGTGTTGTAGTCAGTTAAGAAATTACCAACAGGGAAATCTATCAGAAGCAGTAGTTGTTTAAGGCATTGCAATCTGAACTCCTTTCACACTAGGAAATATTTCAGAATGTCAGAATTCCAGATGGTCCTAATACATGTAATATCCGGCTAATTTCATTAGCATCATTGAACTCACTGCTTTGCTTTCAGATCAGATCTCCTTAGAGAGTTCATTAACATTCAGTCAGTCATTAGCACTGAAACTTTCCTTTTCATTTGCAATTAAAACTTTTTCACGTCTGTTATAGTAATCTTCTCAACTCTTCACTTCAGTGCCATTGAATGAATAATAATACCCAGATGTTTCCTACTTTGCTTCTTTTTTTTCTCTTCGAGAAACAGAAATCTATTTCCACATATTAGTTGCTGTGTTGGACAAAAACGTTCCTTATGTGCACATATTTGTATTTAACAACTGCTTTAGCAAGGAAGGTGATGAAACATGTTTTTTGCAGTTAATGTTGTCTTTTTATAGTTTTTTGGAAACTTTTTGTTGCTAAAGTAAAAGTTTGAAATGCTACACAAATCCAGTCATAGTTTTCCTTATCAGACTAAACCCTTAACTTTTCTGTCTTTCTAGTGTTAGAAGGACTTGGGGAGCCAAATGTAAGCATGACATGAGTTTGTCATTAGTAAGTAGGACAAAGTAATATGGTCAGTTTTCTTACAAGTCTTGAACTGGGATTCACACAAGATAAATATGTTAAGTACTATGCCACTGCAATTTTGTCCTGCTATTACACCATGCCCTTTACAATGACAGCTCCCGATGTTGCAGTCTGTTTATACATACTCACTAAATATCTGCAGAATGTGTTGTAAAAATTACACAGATACATTCACAAACATACACATACACATGCAGATACACACACACACACACACACACACACACACACACGCATGCACGCACGCACACACACACATACACACACACACACACACACACACACACACACACACACACACACACACACACACACACACACACACATTGACGTGCATTTCACACATGCCTGCATGCACACCAATGTCATGACTTCAAAATACTTTATTCACATCTTTTGGGCCTTTTTCTTTATTCTGACAGCAAAATTTGTTTGTCAAATGTCAGTTGAGCAAAGAATATTAAATCTGTTAACAGGCTTCATTATGTAGTACCAGGTATGTTTTCTTCAGTCCCACTAGCTGAGCTTGTAACTCTAAGCAAGTCACTTAGCCAAGCATTGCTCCTGACTATACCATGAAATGATTCATTTGGGCTGAGTGGGTTTACACTGTTATTAAATAAATAATATTTAAAAAGTTCCACAGTCTTTAAGAAAAGAATGTTGTACAGATTTAGTATTAGCAACATTACCACTGGTTATTTATAAACTAATTTGACTACAAGAAAAAGATTTTTATTTTGTTATAATTAAATGTTTACTAGAACTTTTTGAGTATTTGTTGAATGTTCAAGGATATTAACTGAGTAACTGTGACCCCTAGAACTGTGATAAAACAGCTGCAGCTCGGATTCTGTCATCTATAATTGTTGGTTCTGCTCCAAGTTATAATGATCGCTGTATATATAAGCGACGGGTCTGTATCACTACATCAAACTGTCACTTCAGCGAAAGGCATTTAATCAGAAATACTGTTCATCAAATTCCCCTCATGTGGGGGGGCTCTGCCCCCACACTCCCCACTAATTATATATACCAACTCCAAGATCATACTACTATGGAGAAAGGGCAAATTTTCCGATCCTCACTGTACTGTGATCTCAGTATGAACAGTTCAGCAAATGGCATGTTCGATGTAAGTGCACTGAAAATGCCATTCGCTAAACTGATTTTTCAATGAACTGATAGGCACCCATAAGCAACAGGGGTATTCAGGGTTCTTCACCTGACATCAGAAGAACTGCGAGTGGGAGATGAAGACTCCCTGTAACAATGCTTGATAATTTTAACAGAGAGTTTTGAAATGTGCTATTATTTGGGCTGAATTGGAGTTGATTTTTTTAAATGTTTGGAATTGCTTTATCAGGTATCAGAGTTGTAATAAGTAGTTTTTTTTCTTTGTCCTCAAGTATAGCTTTAGTAGTGATGAGTGCTTACTTGGAGATGATTTATTTTTTTTAAGATTGTCATTTCTTGCACTGGAAAATTTAACCCTTTAGTGTTGCACATTATGAGGTCACTCACTCACCTTGCCTGGAAAAACCCTCTGTACAGGAATTTCAGAGGCATACATTTGTAATAATTTATGATGCTGCGTGATTTGCAAATATAAAGCATGTTACTGCACTGCATTTAATTTCATGGTGCTTTGTATCTCCACTCTGAAGTTATCGTGTATTACAAATTATGTACATGTGTCTCACATTGCATTCCATAGTTTGATGAACAATATTTAGCAGTATGCTGAAAATCTTCCCTTTTCTCTCTTACAAATGCCTTAGAACTTGGGCTGTGGTCAGAGCAGGTCAAAATGAGCATTTGACAGGGTCATAAACAAAACACTGATTAATAAATTAGAGCAACTAGGTAGTGGTGTATTGTTGACAAGATGGATAGCTGCATGGCTTACAAATAGGACATGGCAAGTATCATGCAACAACTGGACAGTATTAATGCTTGGTTCTTGGTGTGGAGTGTATGGTGGAGTTTTTTTTTTATTTTTATAATTCTTGGTTTCAGCCAGGGTACCCCACAGGGATCTGTACTAGGCCCTTACTTGTTTACATCGTATCTTTCAAATCTATCTTTTTCTTCTGAGGTGTTCGATAGTCTGTATGCAGATGACATGAAATTGGGTAAACCGATTACATGTGTTACAGATAGGGCATTTGTACAAAAGACCTTTATTAAATTGACCAGTTGGGCAAAGGAGAATAATATGCTGATAAATACATCAAAAACTAAGCATATGAGATTAGGGAGACATAAATTGAAAGGTGAATATTTAATACAGCACACATCGATTGAAAATGCAGATTCATTTCAGGACCTGGTTATATCAGTAGATCCAGCTTTGGGTTTTTCTAATCATATCAACCAATTGGTTAATGATAGTTATAGAGCAATAGGTTCTATAAAAAATGTATAACATCTAGGAGATCAGAAATGATGAAGTCATTGTTTGTTAGTTACATTAGGCCCACACTTGAGTATGGAATAACAATATGGAACCCTTATATGAAAACAAGCATGAGTAAACTGGAAAGAATACAGCAGAACTATACCAAGGGCATCCATGGATGTAAAGATTTAAGTTATTATGAAAGACTAAAATAGCTGAACTTGTACAGTGTATCATATAGATATTTAAGAGGAGATCTTATTCAGGTATATAGGGCATTTAGAGACAACTACCTCTGGGAATGTTTGGGGTTATCAAAAAGTATTAAGAATCATCAGACAACCTATGTAGAAGATTCTATAGAAGATTCTATAGAAATGAGAGAGCAGCTGATGCATGGAATAGATTTAAAAATGAGTAGTTGGCTGGGACTCTGATCATTCAATATCAGGGTTCATGAATAATGTACCCTCTAATTCAAACTTATTGAACTAGATGACCTGCCTCAAAGTATGTTCCAGTAACATGAGGAAAAAACTGACGGAACACCAGAACCAAAAGGGAATAGCAAATGAACTGCAGTCAGAATATGATATAGGGTTCTGTAGCAGTCTTCTTCACTTTAAGTGCAGAATAACTGAAAGGAAAATGACCAGCAGTCCAGATTTGTAATAGAGTATTAAACATGAGAAGGAACATAGCAAGTCAGGGTTATTAGACAGAAGTATAACAAGTCATCTTCAGTACTTTTTTTAAATATGTATATACTACTTACACAATCTAAGTTTGTAAAGAATTAAAACAACTTTTATATATCTAAAATCTATAAGCATTTATTACTTCTTTTTATATCAAATTGTTATATAGACCTTGTATCACAAGCAAGTGGAACATTTAATTACTTTTGTTGTTGTTGAAGCACTTCTACCATGGTTTCTGTTCACATAGGGTACGTCCAAGTAGAGTATCATTGTTAAGAAGTAAAAATTCCCAAACATATAATACTAAAATACTGGACCGATGTGTTGCATCTGTTTGCTCACTTTTTCATTCATTCATTCATTCATTCATTCATTCATTCATTCATTCAGACATTTTGTGATATCCATCTATCCATCCTGGGGTTGTAGGGAGACAGAGCCTATTACAACACTCACCGGGCATAAGATAAAGAAACTAAATCTGAAAGAGATGTCACTTCATTACAGAAACCACACACTCACTTGTACAATACACAAACACACACCCCTACTGGTAATTTTAAGGCTTACCAGTTTGTCTGTAATGTCTTTGGGTACTGGAGCACCAGGATAAAATAAAAACTCTCATACAAAGGGAGGAAAAGCAGCAATAAAATGAACTGATGAACCAAACATTGTGAGGCAACAACACTATCTAATGCAACATTCTGCTGCCATGTGACATTCCAAAAAAAAAAAAAAAAAAGATAAAATTATTCGCTTGTCATGTCAGCCAGGTGGTGGGAAATGCTAAATGTTTCCACCTCCTAATGTGGAGACTTACCCAGACAAAAATCAGAACAGACAATAATCAGTGTGGGGGCATGGAGTCACCCCAAGTAAACCCATTAGGAGTTAAGATATATACGGTATTAAGTGCAGCTTACGCTGGCCAGGACAGATTTCAGTATAAAGTTCTGGGTGATAATTAGGCTCAATTCAGTAGGAAAGCTGCAGACTTCCAAAATCTTAAATTTAAAATGAAGTATTACAAGGCACAGTCTTGACAGAAAGAAAACCTCAGTACACAATCTCAGTTAAGTCCTTTAATTTATTGGTGAAGCAATTAAGTGCTGCTTAGTGAACTAAAAAAAAAAAAAGAAACAAGGAGAGCGCACACCAGAATGGAGAGTGCACACCAGAATGGAAAGACCTGAGAGCTGGGACAGTTTGGTTTCTTTGCGATGTTGAATGTAAGTAAAAACTGCTGTCATGCTAGACTTCTACTTTCCTTTTACTATGAGAATTACCCATACACATATCTGCAATACCAGCTGCTGTGTATGCAACACATCCTGTTCATCATTTATATAGTCCAACTGTGTTTTTGTATTCATTTTTTCATCACATTTATTTTAACAAAACAACACTGAGTCCCACAGACTCTATTACTAGTAGCATTCCCTCTGTGCTTGGCCAATGTGCACTTTTACTGGGGGAGTTTCACTTTTCCTCACTGTTTTGTGATTGTGGTGTTGATATATATAAATTAAAGAGAGTGTGATGTAATTGAGAATAGGGAGGGATTGTCCGCAATGTTTTGTGTGTATGTGTGTGTGTGTGTGTGTGTGTGTGTGTGTTTGTGATTTTCATGTTATGTTTTGTTCAATTTTCAAAAGTCAACTATACATAAGTCTTATTGCCATGATTCAAGTTAACATAGGTGAAACACACTTTCTACATTAACATGTCTGAACACAGTATTAAACATCTCAAATATTATGTCTTTGATATTTTTTATTGATTGATTGATTGATTGATTGATATTAAGACAGTGTATTCCAGAGTTTGGCAACATATGCTTTGCATTAAGCATCTCCATGTTTGTGTCTTTCGGCTTTTCCCGGTTAGGGGTCGCCACAGCGGAACTCCGGTCCACTAATGATTGGTAGTGGATTTTTATATTCCGGGTTACCAGCCCTGATGCACAACCTTCAACGAAGGCACGCCCTACTCACGTATGCCTCGACACAGAAGACGCTCTAGCAGAGAATCGAACGGGACAATGTCTTGCTATGAGGCCACAATGCTACCGCAGCACCACCACCGCAGTCTGCATTAAGCATCTCCATAGTTTTCCTAATTTTTGGGATTTGTTGCAAAAGTCCAGTAGAAGGGGGTGTTGCCAAGATGCTAGACTGCTAGCAGCACTGAACTGTAGCTCTGCCTATAATATATTATTCTGACAGGAAATTTAACTTCATGTTTGGGAAAAAACTATTCAAAAGTATATGAGAAGATATATAAGTATAGGACTTTTATCATTTTTCAAAAATTAGTACTGAAAGACAAGATTTTATTATTTTTTCCTGTCAAGAAGTTTTCTACAAGGGATCTAAGTATGAGTAACCTGAACTCACATCAGGAGAGTGTGGCAAAAAAGGAGTTACAAGCTACTATAACAAATATACAAGAGTTATCTCTCAAAATGGACAAATTAGACAATAAAATTGATATTATAAAGCAGGACTGTAGCAAGTATTTGGACATTCTAAATGAGGTGATAAGAAAACATTCTAAACAAATATCTTCTATTGAAGAAACTGTAACTGATTTGGATGGCAGCTTGACAGAGTGTTAAAGCCACAATGAATTTCTTTTAAAGCAGAATACAAAACTGATAGAAAAACTGGAAGACCTAGAAAGTAGGTCAAGGAGAAATAACATCAGAATTTATGGAATACCAGAAGAGGAAGAAGAAGGCAATAATATGATGCAATTTCTTAGCAAGTGGCTACCTATAGCATTAAATCTGCCAGAATCTCTTTCATTTGGAATTGAAAGAGCTCACCGGTCTTTATCAAAACCAATTCAACTAAAGTGTCTTCTAATCCTAGACCCATCTTTGTCATATTTTTGTCCTCCCAGGATAAGGATTTGGTGCTGGAATCTGCCTGAACAAACTCTCCTATTAGGATAGGGGGAAAAAACATTTGTTTTGACAATGATTACACTTCTTCTGTCATCTCTAGAAGAAAAGAATGTGTTCCTTTATTAAATCTCTCAAAAAGGCTAACAACAAGGCTCAAATACTTTTCCCTGCCAGAACAAAAGTCCAGTAGAAATTCTAAATAAATTGTAGTGCATCACAGCACATTAACTTGTTAGGCAAATCACTACACTTAAGAATGTACAGGATTTATTGTGTGCTTTTCATAAGCACTGTGCACCATAAACAGGCTGTACCAAAACTCTGCCTGAGTCATAGAAAAAAAAAACTAAACCATAGGGTATGCCCCTGTATGCAGTCTTTCCCCATTTTATAGAAATAGTACTCAGTGTATGGAGTACACATGCACATGACCCCAGATCATATGCCATTACAAAAGCAGAATCATCTGTGCATTGGCTAGTCCCTAATGAGGTAAACTACAAGACTTAAAAGCATACCTTCGGATGGTGCTGCATCTATGAGCTCAGCACCCCCCACTCCTGCTAATAATGTTGCTCAGCATGAATGGCTGAGCAGTGCATCAGTGCTGCAGTTTAAAAAATGTTTTGCATGAAAACCCTACCAGTGAAAGAGCTCTCCATGATGCTTGCAACCCTGTTAACCCAAGTAGACTTTCCTCCACTCCCTCACAGTGATGCAGCTGAGATCCTGCCAAAGGGAACTCTAGCAGCACAAGATCCCATCATTGCAATAATATGGTAATGACCCATAATGTCTACTGAGTGAGCCTTTTTTATTAATCATACTTAGGCATAGAAACATAGGAGCAATACTAGGCAAGCAATATGAGGACCATAAGATGCTGAGCCGTATATAAAGGTTTACAGATCCCTTTTCAAACACTTAACAATGCTTACTCCCAAATCAAGTACAGCTAAAAATGACGATGTTGGGGTAAATTTATGTCTACCCATCCAATCATCAAGACTAGCCTTAAAGGTAAATTGATCCTCCCAATAGAACAAGGAGGTTTACGATTACCTGATTTGAAGGGATATTTTAGAGCTACACAGTAAAGGGTTTTATACACAACACAGGCAGAAATTTACAATTCAAAGTGGAAAAGGATATTGATGAAGCAGAGGATTCATTCAAGAAATAAGGAAAGCGTGAGATTTTGGAAGCAGATCCTTAAGTAAAATGACAACAGCCAACAGCATATTTTTATACCTTTTAAAATGTATATAAAAGAAATATGGACATGGGAAAGAGAGATCTGATATGGTGCAATATTTATGCAAAGGACAAAGCCAAATTAATCAACACAAAAAAGGAAGCCCAAAAGATATTCAAAGAGAAATACAGGCAAAGGGCATCCAGAGATGGAACATTTCACAATAAAAAAGATCACAAAGAGGGAACATAAAATAGAATATTAGTAAAGTACAAGCCATAAAATAGAAGTTGAAGTTATGGAATACTTGTGAAGTGAAGGATTTAGTGCATGTCTAACACAAGTTACATCACAGCATGATGCAACAATGAGTCCCGAAAGTAAGGAGAAACAGGAGAATCAGGAGATATCTGAAGAAGAAGAAATATGGACATGGGAAAGGAAAGGGATTTAATATGGTGTAATATGTATGCAAAGGAGAAACCAAAATTAATCAATACAAAAAGAGCAGCACCAAAGATATTTGAAGAGAAATACAGGCAAAGGCATCCAGACATGGGAAATGTTATACAAAAATAAGAAAACAAAGAGGAAAAGTAGAAAAAAAAAGATTAGTAATGGAAAAGTTGAAATAGAAACTAAGGGTATGGATTACCTGTGAAGTGAAGGAGTTAGTGTAGAAAACCTAACTCAGAAAACACCACAGCAGGATAGAGCAATGGATCCGCAGATTAAGGCAAAACTAGTGGAACAGAAAACATCTGATCAGTTGCCATGTGAAGATACTTTGGAGCCTTCCAAAGACAATCAGTACAAAAGTTTAGTTGGAGGTGCACAGCCAGGGGAGGAACCGGAAACTGTGGCAACACTGATACAGTCAGTGTTGTAGAGTGAAAGGCCAATGAGTTCCCATATGAAACAGGAATGGATGACACAGGATGAAACCGAAAAGAGTTTGCCACAGGAAGATGCTGTGGAACTATCTATAGAATGCCTACAGGAAATGGAGAACAAAAATTGTACCCTCAGTTTAGAAGAAAATGATCTAAGAGAAGAGTTGCTTGATTTAAACGAGATGGGTAGACATATCAAGATCAATGAAAGAAATAGACTAGAGGAAGTCAATAAAACCCAAAAGTTAGAAGTTTGATACAACAAATGAACACAGTAATTAAGATTGTCCATAGAGATTCATGCGATATAACCGAAGTAAATATGATTATATTACTGTGCAGCTAAATTAATAACAGATAAAGTCATACCACAAAAACACAGGGTATTAAGGGAAAGGAAAGGGGAGAAATTGAATGCCATCATGAAAGTATCGAATACAGAAAACTATAAAGCAATTAAGACAAGAAGTGTCACTGTTAGAAAAGTATAGAAGAGGGAACAGATCAACAAAATTACTCAGAAAGATAGAAGTGATAAAATCAATGTGCAGTACGATTACAGATCAGGATTTATCATGCACTACCACAAATAATAAACTAAAAATATCAGCACAGGCAGAAAAACTTGAAAGATATGCAGATAAATATAACAAAAAGTACAAAATAAGCAATTTATTGATGACCCAAAAAAGTTTTATGGATAATTGGGAAACAAGGTAAAAGGAAATGAAACACCACCAAAACAGAAGAAATAGATACATTTTGGAAATATATCTATGAAGATCCAGTGAAACATAACAAAGATGATAAATGAATAGAAGAAGTAAAAGAAAGAATAAGAAGTTCAAATGTACAGGATATGAAATGGGATGAAATAACGGCCAGAAAGATTGAAACAAAATTAAGAAAAGTACCTAAATGGAAAACCCCAGTCCCAGATGCAGTACCTAACTTCTGGCTAAAAGTATTAACATCTTTATAGGAAGATTTAGCCATGAGTAAGAACTAATTATATGTGTACCCTGAACAGACACCAACCCAGTTAACAACAGGAAAAATACGCTTCTTTAAGAGTGAACCTGCAAGTTATTGTAAAAACTATAGACCAATAACTTGCCTTCCGACAATGTACAAACTGCACACTGGAATCGATACTGACAGGGTTTATAGAAATTTAGAAGAAAACTCAATAATGGCAATAGAACAAAAGGGTAATAAAAAAAGCCCTATGGAACAAAGGATAATTTGTTGTTAACTAAAGTCGCAATGAAGAACTGTAAAAATGGGAAGAATCCAAGCATGGCATAGACAGACTACAAAAAAGCATTTGACAGTATTCCACATTCATAGACAAAGGAGTGCTTAAAAGTGTATAAGATACACCCTACACAGATCGATTACATTACATTGACCATGAAACAGTGGCAAACCACTTTACAGTTAAGCTATGATAAAGGACAAATTATTATTCTAGGGATAAAAATGAAAAGGGGGATATTCCAGGGTCACTCTCTGTCATCACTACTCTTTTATTTTGCCCTTAACCCATTACTCATTCTACTTAACAAAGTAGGTCATGGCTACAGTTTGGCACACAGTAAACAAGAAAGTGTAAAGATTTCTCATCTTCTTTTTGTAGATGAATTAAAACTGTATAGTTTAACAGATAAGGAACTGAAAGCACAACTAACTGCAAGTGGTCAAAACTTTTTCAGATGATATAAGAATGTCATTTGGTCTTGATAAATGTGCAAAAGCAACCTTTAAAGCAGGAAGGCTGCAGCACCAAGAAAACATTAGTTTGCAACAGTAATGTGATATAAAGGCACTTGAGCAAAAGGGAGTGTATAAATATTTGGGAATTGATGAATGATCAGCAATAAAACATGAACAAATGTGAATCAAACTTAGTAAGGAATAGTTTAGCAGACTTAAATTAATAAACAAAGTCCAGGCTATAAACAAATTTGCTCTTCCTGTCCTAACTTACAATTGTGGACTGATGGATAGGCCCCAAAAGGTGTTGGATAGGTTGGGCAGGAAAACAAGAAGCATGTTTCTTGCTCATCAAATGATTTATAAAAATCAGTGAATACCAAGATTATATATTCCCCATTAAGAAGGAGGTATGGGCCTCTTTGACTTGATTACATGTATAGATCTGCAATTGTGGGACTACATACATATCTGCTGACCTCACAAGACCCAAACACAGTGAAAGTTTTGAAACATGAGAAGAATAAATCTAAGATGACTTCCCTGCTTAGTTTAGCAGAAGCATATCAGCGTCAGGCGGGAATGGAAATCAAACTAGAAGTAAATAAAACTCAGGCAGAAATTGAATGTGCCAAAAAACAAAAGAAATAATATAAGGTGAAGGATCAGATGAAAAGGCAAGAAATGTGAAAAATGCATAAATATAGTTGGAAGTATAGAAAACTATTGGAACAACCTCATGTTGATCAGGATTGAATGCAGAATGGTTAAGGAGAGGTTAATATTGGCGGCCCAAGATAGTGGACTATGTACACATTGGTTTACAAAGTCTATTGAACATATGAGAGAAACAGACAAATGCAGATTTTGTAAAACAGAACTGGAAACAGTCGCACGTCTTGTTGCTAGCTGTGATATACTAATGGCAGAAGGGCTGCATACTGAAAGGCATAATAATGTGGTAACTGTTGCATTGGGAATTGTGCAAACATTATGATATTGAAGTGACTGAAAAACACTGGAAACATAAGCCTCAAAGCATTATAAAAAATGATGAAGTTTATATCATATGGGATCACCCATTACCAATAGTTCAAAAAAATAGATGCAAGAAAACCAGATATAGTAGTCCATGAAAAGAAGACAAAAGTAGCACTGATCATTGAAACTGCTGCATCCCAGTAACTACAGTGTCTTACATACAGAGACACAAAGTAATAAAATACCAGGATTTGCAGGCAGAAATGAGGACAATGTGGAAGGAGGATACCAAGACAGTTCCAGTAGTAGTAGTAGGAGCAACGGGTCTTATAAAAAAGAATTTACAATAGTACTTAGATATGTTACTGATACATGTAACTCCATACGAATTGCAGAAGGAATCATTACAGGGCACATTGCAGGTGCTGCAAAGAGCACATTTGGCTAACATCAAAGATTGAAACAATACTAATTTCATGAACTTTAATCATACTTTGACTTAGGAATGGGATCCATTCCCCATCATGGCATTAAAGAACACAAAAGACTTGGAGAAATTAAAAAGTGCAAAAAATATTATATTATATTCATATTAGCAGAAAGTATACGAAGAACTAAGCCAACACAGGAGTGCAGAAATGAGATTCTGCTGATAGGGATGATTGCAATTAGGGGTACAGAGAATTGACAAGAGGGTAGTATGATTTACTGGAGGAAGCTGTCAAAGGTGCCAAAGTATTAGGAACAAATAATTAGAGAAAAGGTAATCGAATAGGAAGAGGCCAAGATGACATTTGAATTGCAAGCTAGAAATTGCCTTCACTATCAGGGACTGATATCAGAGTATAGACAAAGAGAAAGGGATAGGTAAATCATAAATGAAAGACTTGTACTGGTTGAGTTTTTAATTGAATCTAGAACATAAGCTGTTGTTAAAAAAGGGATAATTAGTAGGGCATATAAAATATTGCACAATAACTATAGGAATCGATCAGTGGAGGTCAGAAAAGATTGGGAAGGAAAATTAGATAAGTAATTCACAAAGAAACAATGGGAGGATATACAGTATATATAGCTCCTAAATATGCAACAAAATCTAGAAGATTTAGGATTTTTGCCTGGAAGTATTTGCATAAATAGTTTTATACCCCAAGCAAACTCCAAAGAATTTTTCCTCAGGTAGATGGCAAATGTTGGAGGCATAATGAGGAAGAAAGAGGTTCCTAAGATCATATGATCTCAGAGGGTAATGACTTGGAAGACTTAGAAAATTCCCTAGGAATACTCTGTCAGGAAGACTGGGTGAGCAAATGAGGTAACTAAAAAAATGACTTTTATGAGCGAGGATACATGATTCATAGGTTCATAGGTAGGTACTAGGCTATCTGCCTGAAGGCATTTATAAGCCTAGCCAGAATGTATTGGCTTTCGCCGCCCCCTTAGATTAGTTCCCTGTGCCTCTGTCCAGCAGAGCCACTGAAGTGATCCTCGGGGTAAACTTTCTGTTTCCCATCCACTCATCAAGGTTTCTCTTGAAGAGTGTTAGTGAGGAGCTCTGCCCAATGTAAATTGGAATCTTGTTCCAAAGCATGGGAAGTCTCTGGGACAGGAATCTATTCCTCCAGCACATCCTATTTATTGTTGTGGTGAGTTTTATATCTCTAGAGCATGTGGCTCAAGGGGATAAGATTTTCTTTAGGTGGAGCATGTCCATCAATTCTGGGTTGCACATGGCCTTGCATGTCAGGCAGAGATCACCTCTGACTAGGCAGCATGCAACCAAGTACAGCTGGAGTTTCTTCAGTTGAGCTGTATAGGGCATCTCTTTGAGGCCAGTGATCCTCTTGGTGAGATACTTCTGTGGTCTTTCCAGCTGTTGCAGGTGTCTTGTAAGGTACATCCCAAATGGGAAGTTGTACTCTATGATGGATCTGATGAGTGATGAGTAGAGGGGCACAATGACCTCTTTTGATCTGGATGCGAACCCTTTTCTGATTAGGTGGGCCACATAGAAGGATTTTCTAACCACTTTGGCAATGTGATTATCAAAGGAGAGATTACTATCTACTTGGGTCCCCAGATCCCTTATTACGTCTTCTGTATTTAGGGGACTACCACCTATGTGGTAGTTTGTGGGTACTTTGTTTTTTCCAAAGGGGATGACTATGCACTTTTTTGCATTTAGCTTGAGGCCATGATTTTGACACCAGGTATCTGTCTCAGTGAGACCCTTTTGAAGGATGTCTGTGTCAGCCAGAGAGTCAATTATAGCCCCTAGTTTGCAGTTGTCTGCAAACTTAGTCAGCCATAGTCCGCCTGTGCTTGCCTGTACCTCTGAGAAGTATATGCCAAACAGGAGGGGTCCTAGGACTGAGCCCTGGGGAATGCCACTTTTAACCGGTTTAGAGTCGGACCTAGCTCCTGCAACTCTCACCATGTGGAATCTGTCTGTGAGTCAGTTGGCAACCCATCTTGTGATGTAGGGGTTTATGTTCAGGCTGGTGAGTTTGTCTATCATACCAGAATGGGGAATGGTGTCGAATGCCTTTGCAAGATCTAGGTAGGAAGTGTGTACCACCTTTCCCTCATCTATAGCCTTGGTAACTGTCTCAAAGAAGTCCACCAGGTTTAGGAGGCATGATCTGCCCTTAACAAAGCCGAACTGGGTAGGGTCCAGTGTTTGGAGGTTCCCAATGTCTCTGTTAATGAGTTCCATGATGATGTGCTCCATAGCCTTGCAGACCAAGCTATTCAGGCTTATAGGGTGATAGTTCCCAGGGTCTGTTGTGGCTCCACCTTTGTGGAGTGGAATAACTGTTGCTGTGCACCACCCTATGGGTATGTAGCCTGTGGAGAGGCTGAGTTTGAACAGTGTGTTTAGGTGAGGGGTTAGTTCATCTTTGAGCTCATGTAGGATGCAACCTGGGACACTGTCTGGTTCCATTGATGCTGTGTTTTTGGCTTTGGAGAGGGCTGTTTTAACCTGAGTGTCTGTGATTTCAGGGGCTCTACATTTTTCTCATATGATTATGGGCCCTTTTGGGGGTGAGGGGGGGGTGACGTTTGCACTGAACCTGTCTGCCAGGATGTTGGCTATATCGGTTGGTTCAGTGTATTTTGTGCCATCCTGCACTAACTCTGAGCAGATCTGAGCATTGCCACTTAGATTCTTGACATAGCTAAAGAATGCCTTGTGGTTATCTTTGTAGTCCTTGACAATTTTCCTTTCGAAGCTCGCCTTGGATGATTTTATGAGGGATCGTAGTTTCTTGCTGATACTGATCAGGGATATCTTCCCATCTTGGGATTTTACTCTTTTCTGTACTTGTTTCCTCCTTCTGTTGTATAGCTTGTTTGTGGCAGGGGTCCAACAGAGTGGTTTCCTTTTCTTGGAGGAGTAAGTCTTGGTTTTGCTTGGGATAGCATGATCCATGCATTCTTGTGGGTCCCCGTTGAATGCGTTAGTAAAGGATTTTGCAGCTTGGAAAGCGTTATCCTTTAGCATGGGAGCTTTGAAACTTTTCACCTCGGTCTTAAGTAATGTGAAGTTTGCTTTTGAAAAGTTTTTCATGGCGGTTTCCTTGTCTGGGGGTGGGGCGGAATGTGGATATCCAAAGTAATTTATGGTCAGATCTAACCAGCGAGGAGTTGACCTCCAGTGTGGAACACCGGTCGCCCATGTTGGCGATGACCAGGTCCAATATGTTGTCACCTCTGGTGGGAGTGTTGACCAGTTGATCCAGGGTGTTTCAGTTTATAAATTCTAGGAAATGTTGGGCAAGGGAGTTAGTACTTGAGTAGGTCTCCCAGTTAATGATTGGGTAATTGAAATCACCCAATATTAGGGTGTTTGGTAGGACCTTTATGTTTCCCAGTGTTTCCAGAAATGCAGAATGGGGGTCCTGGGACATGGTGGGTGATCTGTAGCAATCTACAATCTGAATTTCAGTTTTGCCCATTGTTAGTTGCACGTGGATGATCTCTGAAGCATCGTGCTGTGCCACAAACCTGGAGGTGTGGGTATCCTTGATGAATATGGATACACCCCTGCCTTTTGTATTTCGGTCCTGGTTCTGTGGTCGAAATGTATGATATAAGTTGTAGCCTGGTAGTGCTGGGGTGCTCTCTGGAGCCTTAAACCAAGTTTCTGTTACTGCACATATATCAATTTTCTCCATACTGAGGAGTGCCTAGAGTGCATGCCTTTTGAGATTTAGACTTCTGGCATTGAGTAGCATTACCCTTAGTTTTTTGTTACTTGTGCTATTTATGGCTGTGGGTTTGTCTTTTGAGGCTTGCCTAAAAAAGGCACTATGGGGGTGGCAAGAGCCTTGGCCAGTATTCAAAAGCCTAAGGGTGACATGTGCAAGCCATCTCTAGCGATGCAGCATGGCTTGTCGAGCATGTCGACCCAGGCAGACAGACACTGGATCTCCTTTGAATGACACCAGAAGCTTAGCCAATTGTTGAAATTGATATTTTTTTCTTTATACCATGGTATCATTCTTGGTGGGGGCAGGATGCTACTCAGGGTCAGGGTCATACTGACCTGGGCTACATGAGCAGAGAGCTCTTTCATGTCTCTTTTCATGTAGTCCAGGGAGGTACAGCTCAGGTCATTCACACCAACATGGACAATGACAGAGTCGTATTTGTACATGTTCTGGAGTGACCTGATTGCTTGTGTTATGTGGCAGATCCTGGCAGCTGACAGGCAGCTAACAGTAACCTTCTCCTTATTCAACCTAGTGAGTGGGATGTCAGTGTGCCTGACTATACAGTCACCTATTATTAGTATATTGGGTATGCTATTTTGCCTTAAGGGCTGTGATTGCGTGGCACACTGGTTTTGTGAAGTATATGTTTCATGGTTTGTGTTTGGGGGGTGGAGGTTGCTTGGATGTCTGCTTTGGAGGTCTCTGTTACTTTTGCAGATTTTTATTTAGAACCTCCAAGTATGTTTTCATGTATTTATGTGTGTTTTTTGCTGGTGCTGGTTTAATGGGTCTATGTGAGACTGGTGGTGAGATGCAAGTATTTCCCTTCTCCTCTTGACTGTCTGATCCAGTCTTGGGTTGAGAGAGCTTAGCCTCTAGTTTGGCTGCATAATTGCATCTCTCGCATGTATTAGTGTTTGGTGGTAAGAGGAGAGGGTTCTCTATGTACATGAGGCAGTTGTAACATTGCCTCAAAATGCCCAGATTCACCAGTTGGACTGGAGAGTACACCTGAAACTTCCCTTTGGACATGCCTGGATAGGTACAGTAAACTGTGATCTGAATTGCCTAGACATAGTATGGTCTTATTAAGTTTAATTCTGGTGGGTAGAAAGTATTGGGGAGTCTTGATACTAAATCCTGAATTACAAAAAGTTTTAAAGGACACCCCTATGTTTGTAAGAAAAAGAGGTACACATTTAAAAGAAATTTTCAAAAGAAATGGAAATGGGAGGAAAAACAAAAATAGTAATACTAATAAAAAATTGAGTACCTTTAAGTGTAATTTTTGCAATCAGTGTGCATATATGGCTAACAATAGTGAGATAGTATTAGAAGCAAGGAATATTACTATTAGATCTAAAGGACATTTTAATTGTGTTTCAAAAGGTGTTGTATACCTAGTGAATTGTATCTCCTGTTTAAGTTTTTATATAGGTAAGACAGAGAAGGCCTTCAGAAAGAGAGTGTACAAACATGTTTATGATTTGATGCACAAAAAGGAAACAAATGCTTTGTATAGGCATTCCACTGAATGCCCGAATAGCCATTTTTATTTTTTTATTGTTGAACAAATAGAACCAAACCCGAGGGATGGTCACTGGAATGCTCTACTTGAATATCGTGAGCTGTTTTGGCAACTGAAATTGGATGCAAGTAGAGCCCCAGGACTGAATGATAATATTAGTATTTTTAGTGTTCTGAAATTGAGATCTGCAAAACTATGAATATTTAATATTTTTATTGTAATTTATATGTGTTTATTATGTAGGTTTGATACATATGTAAACATTTTAAGTGTACGATATGGTTTTAAATGTGTTGAAGAAGTTTGGACCATGAATATTCATGAATACCTTGTATCTGATTGGTGCATAGAAGTTTTAAATACTGACTAATGGACTTTTATAAACTGTTCTGATGAAGTTTGGCAATAAACCTTACGAAAGTGCTAAACCACAATATTTTGGAGCCATTGCTTTCTTTCTGGCACATTGTGTGGTTTTATTGTTTTTTTCTGTGTGACTTTGGTTACTAATTACTAGAAAATGGAAATAAAAGTCTAAATCAACTATACTTTAAGTATTGAATATTGTATTGTTACACCGATAAAAAAACAGGAAGTTGGATCTTTAGAAAAGTGTGGGAGTAAATTACATAGAAAAATGGTAACCATGAGAACAGTGAATGCAGAAAAATGTTTTGGATAAGGAATGAGGTTTAAGAGAAGGCAGGAAATGTACAATATATGTAATGTTGTTTTGATTATATGTTATAGAACAATATATGTGATGTATAATGTTTGTAAATGTGAACTTGTTAATATGGTTTGATTATTTTTATATAAATGTAAGTCTGCCTATGTCACATGTGATAATTCAGTAAAAGTGTTTAAAAAAAAGACTGGCCTTAAAATTAGAAAAAGTAGTACTTTGACCTGTAGTGATAACTTATTCCACAGGCTGGTAATATGTTGAGTTAGAAACCGCTCTCTCTCTAGTGAGTACTGTTTTATTGTTAGTGAAGATTTGGATCCCTAGTGTGCATGTTCATGGAACCACTGGTTTTCCAAGGGAAGAAAAAGTCAAATAGGATTGGGTTTTTCATGGCTCGAAAACCAAGATACAAGTCACCTCAGAGCAATCTGTAGGCTACTGAGAATTGTAGTAATCTGATGGGATAGTTAAAAGATTTAAGGCCTTTGATTTCTTTGGTAAGGTATCTTTGATAAACGGAACAGCCCAAAGGCACGCACGAGGGACAAAGTGCTCGGTTCAAACCAAAACGAAGGGTAAAACAAAATGTGGACCAGCACAATGGTTAAGCAGGACAATTATTTAATTATTTCAAAAAGTTAAAGCCATATAAATGGCTCACAACAAACAACAGACAGGTTTCGGCTATACAAAGCCTTCTTCAATGCTCAAGAATTATAACAGAAAATTATGTAGCACCCAACATCCTGGTCTTAAATAGTAAAGATTTAAAGAAACATTACAAAATTAAGTATATAATGACAATTCCATTTCAAAATTAAATACTTATGGAAAAACTTCTGGTAGTTACTACATATAAATGTTAAAACGAAAAAGAACAACAAAATAATACTTATAAATGTAAATAAAAATGGATCAAAATACAATATTATAAAGAAAGATTGATTGGCATAATCCACATAATTATACATGAGGATAAAGAGTATATCTTATTAATATTATTAAGGGGATAACTCACCTCTATACATTGTTGTTGAGGAATCATAATGCCAATCAAAATACGTATGGATTATTGATAGCTTAGTAAGTTCACACAAACTAAATAATTGTAAATATGTTATTCTATTTCATTAAGCCCAGGTTTGAACAATGCTCCTAATCTGGTTATCCACATGTTTTCCATATTATTGAGCTTCGTGTGCCAACCTACTTTAAAATTCCTATGCATTTGAATCTTGTCAATAATCACAAATTTGAAAACAGCAGTAGGGTGATTGATAATATGTTTGTATAAGGCATTAGACAACCGTTTATTTCTGATCGCACTAAAATGTTCACTAATTCTGAGTTTAACTGGCCTAGACGTCTGACCCACATAAAAAACAGAACAAGTACAGGTGGCCAAACAAATGACCCAATCTGAGCTGCAATTACCAAAGATGGTGATATTATAAACTTTTGATGTGTTTTTACTAGAGAATTCCTTGGTTTTTAAGATATGTTGACAGGGGTTCATGTCAAACCAACGACATATTAAAATAATGAAAGTCGCTACAGCGAAACGAAACCATCGACAGTTGAAAACATCGACAATACATGTATACGAAAGTACAGCGCTAACATGGGTCCTGCAAGGGGGAAGTAAAGGATATGATATGATACTGTACCCATACTACTTCCCCCTTGCAGGACCCATGTTAGCTTCGTATACATGTACTGTCGATGTTTTCAACTGTCGATGGTTTTGTTTCGCTGTAGTGACTTTCGTTATTTTAATATGTCGTTGGTTTGACATGAACCCGTTGACAGGCACTACAATGACCACAAGGAAAACAGCCAACCAATAGATCACCAAATAACGTGGTTTGGACAGTCATCTCAGGTGTGTACCTCTTATAATGAGTAAGACAAGAGTGTATAGTGCGTCCCCTGTGATATGAGAAAGCACATTGCTCTGGTAAAATCTCATTAAGAAATTCATGAGATTTTAATATGTCCCAGTGTCTATTGATGATTTCCCTGAATCTGGATGTGTTATTTCCATAAGTAGTTACAAGCCTGATTGGTTGGACAGAATTAGAATTGTCATCTTGTTTCAAATGTTTGCATTGTAATAGATTTGAACGTGTCACATGGTTGGTCTGGTCAATAGTATTGGAGATGTGATGCTTAGTATACCCACGGTTGATAAGCCTATTAGCCAAATCTTGTCTACAAACTTGATGTTGTTCTTGTGAAGAACATATGCATTTCATGCACAAAAACTGAGATTTAGGAATATTACTGATGATGTGGCGTGGGTGAGAACTGGTTGCATGAAGCAATGTGTTATATTGAGGGAATTTTCTATGAACAGAAGTGGTCAATGTATCATCTGAAAGTCTTGAGACCACAACATCCAAAAAAACAATCTCTTGATGCTCTATGTTGACAGTAAATTGTATGTCAAAGGGATTGTTATTCAGATAACCTACAAAATCAGCCACCTGGTCTTTATTAGCATGCCACACCTTCCAGCAATCATCTAGATATCTTCTCCAGATATCTAAATGGTTCATATAAAGATTCCGATGGACATCATATATATAGGATTGTTTGAAGAATCCCATGAATAAATCTGCATATATGGGGGCAAAAGATGCCCCCATTGCAGTACCTTTGATTTGCCAATATGGTTTTCCATCAAAATAGAAAATGTTTTTGCGCAGAACATATTCCGTAAGTTTCACCAAAAAATTGTTAAAGCCAGTGGAATATAATTCCGATTTCTCCAACCAATATGAAATGGCCAAAATACCACCATCATGGGGGATACTTGTATATAAGGATGAAACATCCAATGTGCATAACCACCAGTGTGCTTCTAACTGAGAATCCTGGATAATGTTTAGAAATTCTGTAGTGTCTTGAATCCTTGATCTGACCATGGGTAGTAGTGGCTTAAGATAATAAGTTAAAAAAGCAGATAATGGTTCAGTTAGGGATCCTCTACCAGAAACAATAGGTCTACCTGGGGGATCGTTGGAATTTTTTTGTATTTTTGGGAGAAGGTATAGGTATTGTGGCATAGGTTCATCCACTTTAAGTTGTTTACCAACCTGCTTAGTAATAATACCCTCCTCAATTGCCAGATCCAAAAAGGAATCAATTTGTACCTTGAAGTTGGGTGTGGGATCTACAACCATTTGTATGTAATAACGAGCATCAGACAGTTGTCTTAAAGCCTCCGCCTTGTACTTAGAATGATCCATAACCACAATTCCTCCCCCCTTATCAGCTGGAGTGATGACAATGTCATGGTTATGTTGAAGCTCGGAAAGAGCAAATCTCTCGGCTTGAGTAAGATTATTTCTAATGGGTTGATATAATGTTGAAAAATGTAACTCTTTCATGACACATTCTTTGAAGATGGAAACATGTTTGTCCATGGGTGGTGTAAAGGCAGATTTACCAAATTTGAAACCAGTAGATCTTTGAGTATTGTCATGACCTGAAAAAAATAGCTTAAGGTTTAACAATCTACAAAAAACATTAACATCTTGTGACAAATTATATTCAGAAACAGGTGCAGTGGGAACAAAATTGAGGCCTTTATTCAATACTTGGTAGTGTACAGGTAATAGTTCAAATGATGAAATATTAAGAACATTATTTATTGTTTCACAATTTGTTGTAGTAAAGCCTGCAGAGTGGATGTTCCTATGTCTATTTCTGTGCTTCCTCCCTCCCCTTCGTGTCTTGTGTCTAAAGGGATTGGCTGCTTTCTCTTAGCAGCTGGGGACGCCTGGCGTGAGGTTACATCATAATCTGTGACAGATGAGGTCTCATCCTCTGATGTGCCACTAAATGTGGATTCTGTCCTTCTCACTATAGATCTTAGCCTTTTCCTGCCTTTATTATTTTTGTTAGTTCTGTCAGTTAACCTAACATTCTTGGATGTGACAAATGGTTTGCCTTTGTCATAATCAGCTAAATCCCTATTGAATTTATGTATTTTCCTCTTCATCAATTGTTGTTCTAAACTGGCTAAGTCTTTAGCTAAATCAGAAATATATTCCTGGAAAAAAACTTCAGTTGCAAATACTTGAGCTTCCAAACAAAATGTTTGAATTTCTGCTATTTGAGATTCAATAGTTCTCTCATAATAACTCGATAAGGTGTCAACAAAAAGCATTGAGGCCTGATGTTGAGCTGAAGCCCAATCATGTGACAACTGAGTATCAACATTTGACACAAGCGGTTGAAGACGGATCCTAAGACCTCTTGGTGTGATATCTTTAAGTTTGTAGGCCTTGAATAATTTCAAGTGCCAGATGTTTGATCTTAAGGACTTCATGTTTCTGTTTATTTTTTTTATAATATTGTATTTTGTTTTTTGTTGACACCTTATCTAGTTATTATGAGAGAACTATTGAATCTCAAATAGCAGAAATTCAAACATTTTGTTTGGAAGCTCAAGTATTTGCAACTGAAGTTTTTTCCAGGAATATATTTCTGATTTAGCTAAAGACTTAGCCAGTTTAGAACAACAATTGATGAAGAGGAAAATACATAAATTCAATAGGGATTTAGCTGATTATGACAAAGGCAAACCCTTTGTCACATCCAAGAATGTTAGGTTTACTGACAGAACTAACAAAAATAATAAAGGCAGGAAAAGGCTAAGATCTATAGTGAGAAGGACAGAATCCACATTTAGTGGCACATCAGAGGATGAGACCTCATCTGTTACAGATTATGATGTCCCTTCACGCCAGGCGTCCCCAGCTGCTAAGAGAAAGCAGCCAGTCCCTTTAGACACAAGACACAAAGGGGAGGGAGGAAGCACAGAAATAGACATAGGAACATCCACTCTGCAGGCTTTACTACAACAAATTGTGAAACAATAAATAATGTTCTTAATATTTCATCATTTGAACTATTACCTGTACACTACCAAGTATTGAATAAAGGCCTCAATTTTGTTCCCACTGCACCTGTTTCTGAATATAATTTGTCACAAGATGTTAATGTTTTTTGTAGATTGTTAAACCTTAAGCTATTTTTTTCAGGTCATGACAGTACTCAAAGATCTACTGGTTTCAAATTTGGTAAATCTGCCTTTACACCACCCATGGACAAACATGTTTCCATCTTCAAAGAATGTGTCATGAAAGATTTACATTTTTCAACATTATATCAACCCATTAGAAATAATCTTACTCAAGCCGAGAGATTTGCTCTTTCCGAGCTTCAACATAACCATGACATTGTCATCACTCCAGCTGATAAGGGGGGAGGAATTGTGGTTATGGATCATTCTAAGTACAAGGCGGAGGCTTTAAGACAACTATCTGATGCTCGTTATTACATACAAATGGTTGTAGATCCCACACCCAACTTCAAGGTACAAATTGATTCCTTTTTGGATCTGGCAATTGAGGAGGGTATTATTACCAAACAGATTGGTAAACAACTTAAAGTGGATGAACCTATGCCACAATACCTATACCTTCTCCCAAAAATACACAAAGATTCCAACGATCCCCCAGGTAGACCTATTGTTTCTGGTAGAGGATCCCTAACTGAACCATTATCTGCTTTTTTAACTTATTATCTTAAGCCACTACTACCCATGGTCAGAGCAAGGATTCAAGACACTACAGAATTTCTAAACATTATCCAGGATTCTCAGTTAGAAGCACACTGGTGGTTATGCACATTGGATGTTTCATCCTTATATACAAGTATCCCCCATGATGCTGGTATTTTGGCCATTTCATATTGGTTGGAGAAATCGGAATTATATTCCACTGGCTTTAACAATTTTTTGGTGAAACTTACGGAATATGTTCTGCGCAAAAACATTTTCTATTTTGATGGAAAACCATATTGGCAAATCAAAGGTACTGCAATGGGGGCATCTTTTGCCCCCATATATGCAGATTTATTTATGGGATTCTTCGAACAATCCTATATATATGATGTCCATCGGAATCTTTATATGAACAATTTAGATATCTGGAGAAGATATCTAGATGATTGCTGGATGGTGTGGCGTGCTAATAAAGACCAGGTGGCTGATTTTGTAGGTTATCTGAATAACAATCCCTTTGACATACAATTTACTGTCAACATAGAGCATCAAGAGATTGTTTTTTGGATGTTGTGGTCTCAAGACTTTCAGATGATACATTGGCCACTTCTGTTCATAGAAAATTCCCTCAATATAACACATTGCTTCATGCAACCAGTTCTCACCCACGCCACATCATCAGTAATATTCCTAAATCTCAGTTATTGTGCATGAAATGCATATGTTCTTCACAAGAACAACATCAAGATTGTAGACAAAATTTGGCTAATAGGCTTATCAACCATGGGTATACTAAGCATCACATCTCCAATACTATTGACCAGACCAACCATGTGACACGTTCAAATCTATTACAATGCAAACATTTGAAACAAGATGACAATTCTAATTCTGTCCAACCAATCAGGCTTGTAACTACTTATGGAAATAACACATCCAGATTTAGGGAAATCATCAATAGACACTGGGACATATTAAAATCTCATGAATTTCTTAATGAGATTTTACCAGAGCAATGTGCTTTCTCATATCGCAGGGGACGCACTATACACTCTCGTCTTACTCATTATAAGAGGTACACACCTGAGATGACTGTCCAAACCACGTTATTTGGTGATCCATTGGTTGGCTGTTTTCCTTGTGGTCATTGTAGTGCCTGTCAACATATCTTAAAAACCAAGGAATTCTCTAGTAAAAACACATCAAAAGTTTATAATATCACCATCTTTGGTAATTGCAGCTCAGATTGGGTCATTTATTTGGCCACCTGTACTTGTTCTGCTTTTTATGTGGGTCAGACATCTAGGCCAGTTAAACTCAGAATTAGTGAACATTTTAGTGCGATCAGAAATAAACGGTTGTCTAATGCCTTATACAAATATATTATCAATCACCCCACTGCTGTTTTCAAATTTGTGATTATTGACAAGATTCAAATGCATAGGAATTTTAAAGTAGGTTGGCACACGAAGCTCAATAATATGGAAAACATGTGGATAACCAGATTAGGAGCATTGTTCAAACCTGGGCTTAATGAAATAGAATAACATGTTTACAATTATTTAGTTTGTGTGAACTTACTAAGCTATCAATAATCCATACATATTTTGATTGGCATTATGATTCCTCAACAACAATGTATAGAGGTGAGTTATCCCATTAATAATATTAATAAGATATACTCTTTATCCTCGTATAATTATGTGGATTATGCCAATCAATCTTTCTTTATAATATTGTATTTTGATCCTTTTTATTTACATTTATAAGTATTATTTTGTTGTTCTTTTTCGTTTTAATATTTATATGTAGTAACTACCAGAAGATTTTCCTTAAGTATTTAATTTTGAAATGGAATTGTCATTATATACTTAATTTTGTAATGTTTCTTTAAATCTTTACTATTTAAGACCAGGATGTTGGGTGCTACATAATTTTCTGTTATAATTCTTGAGCATTGAAGAAGGCTTTGCATAGCTGAAACCGGTCTGTTGAAGGTATCTTTGATGCCAATATACTTTGATTTATACATACTAAAAGGGGCATTGTATTCAGTGATGGATCTGATAAGGGAAGAGTACAGTGGCAGGATGACTTCTTTGTATCTTGAAGAGATTCTCCTGGAAATTAACTGGGTCAGATAGAAGGATTTTTATTTTTTACTATTGTGGAAACATGATGACTGAAAGAGAGAGAATTGGCCACATAAGTACCCATGTCTCTTATGACCATGTTTGTCTGAAGAGGAGTACCATGTAAACATATGAGGTGGAAACAGCTGTCTTATAGAATTCTACTATGCTGCATTTTTTGCATTTAACTTGATACCATTTTTAGTACAACAGGTATATGTATATTCCAACTTTTACAGGCGCAGTTTAGTATCAGTGGATGAGTGGGTAACAGTGGCCAACATGATGGCTACTGTTATCAGTATTTAAAAGGATAACAGTGGCCAGAATGATGGTTACTGTTAACAGTGGATGAGTGGGTAACAGTGGCCAGCATGATGGTGCAGTACCTGTTGTAACCCCTCAAAAAGACAGACCATGTCATTCAGAAAGATAAAAATCTAAAACAGCTATGCAACAACCAAAAAAAAAAAAATTCACAGAAACTACAGAATCATATGCACTGCACAATATTTGGAGCAACAAACAACTTTAGTGTCTATAATAAACAAACCATTCTGAGAAGTCAAATTTACAATTCATAACATTCCAGGTCACTTTTTATATGTCTGCCTGTCATTTATCAAATCAATTATTCAATTATATAACATGATCTCAGTAGTTTAAAGAAAAGGCACTATTTTTATTAAGAATAACAAGTTCAGTGAAACATTCTACAATTCTGTATTAAAAAGGTTTAACATTAAATACATAATTTACATATGGCTTAAAAATCTTGATCATACAAATCCAGTGAGTTTCCTTATTTCAAAAAAAAATACTTTGTTACACTCCGAACTACTTTACTATTTCTGATACTATAACTTAAATTCAGTAATAAGTCCACCATATAACAAAGCAAAATAATTGCTAAATTGTTATCCATTGAAGTCTAAGCAACCCACTTCTCACCTCCATATAAAATATTTTACATGGGCATAAAAGCATGTCAGCTACAAAAGTAGTCCCATAAATTTTAGGCACATTGATTTCAATTCTCTTCCTTTTACAAAGCACACAAATTCTTTGCCTCTTTTCCATACTTACCACAATTCCAGCATCTGCTAGACCAGCCCATCTGACTAACTTGCCCTTTAAAAAATAACTGCGTACTAAATAACTCTTTTAAAATAGTACTTTTAGCAAATGAAACTCTAGATGTAGAATTTAAAATATCAGTGATTTTGTTTATTTAACATACCAGTTCTTTTAAGATAATGCAACCTATATGGCCAGACGTATCAATACACGTAGTAATAAAACTAACTGGATAGTATCCACATTCTCCATAACATCATAATTATTTTTTTTCTTTCTCTTTTCATATCAACAGACTATGGCTAACCAATTTTTCTGATGAGTGTAATTTGTGGATGGGTATCAAATCCCATTCTGATATTCACATTCTTCAACAAATGCTGGACCAAACAAATGCTTGGTGCATTAATAATGAGCTTACCCTCAATGCCAAAAACAAATCCAACATATTTTCCTTTGGTAAATTATGCATCACTATTGATTACCATAAAGAGAATATTCCTCTTAAATTTGACAGTCATCATGGACTTGGATACATATGTTTTTTCACACAAACTTCTTTGACCACCACATCTCTTTAGTGGTTACAAATTCTTCTACCTTGTACAACTTATCCTTCGTGGTATCTTCTGAAGGACCAGAGAAGTTATTGTCCATATTACTCATACTTTTTAGGCCCATTCATGAAGATATTAAAAAGGAGCAACTCTAGTACTCTGTTTTGAAGGATTCCAAAAATAAAATGTAGCACTTGTGAAATGGCACAGTTCCTTTTGGCCAATTAGTATCTGTCATGTTTACCCATTTACTTGCACTCTGAGAAAGGCCATAGCTATTTACAGTCGTAAGAAGGATTGTATGGTCAACACTATCAATAAATGTTTTGGATATGTCCAACTACAACATCTAGTAAAGTTGTTTATATGTCATTGTTAGGCATGACACCATGTTGTGAATTTGAGTATTTGCTTAGATGCTGACACAGTTGTGACTGAATTCATTTTCCAGAATTTTTAGAAGGTAGTCAAACAACCTGTGGTAGAATAATTGTTTAATACAATTGAGGGGTTTTGTTTGTTTATGTAGAGGTACAGTTAGTTTAACAAATAGTAGAAACAACACCCCTTTTACTAGATCTGTTAATACATAATTTGGGTTCAGTAAAATGCTTGCTAAGATTTGTGAGACTTTAGGAGGAAAAGTGGCACAATTAATCCAATCTGAGTTTCAATAAATGGATGAATGTATGCAATAAACTTGATAAAACTGTTCACAGGTTTAAGGCAGGGCAGTAACACTGTCCAAAATGTGAGAAGATACCAGGGTCTTTTTTACTATACATTGAAAAAAATCTTCAAACTAAGTTATAATCTTTAGTGTCACTCTGGTAAGGAAATGTGAAAAAGCAGAACTGTGTGCAGGATTAACTAGCTTTTCCACATTATATCAGAATGTTTTGGTAATAGTAGACAATATATATGTTATTACCCAAGACTGAATGCCTTTTTTTCTGATGAGAATTAGTCCTTTCACTTAGTTATAAGCCCATAAAAGTTTTATTTAAGAATGTCTATAGATAAACCAGAGATGGTATCTCTTGGACAAGAAGGCTGAATATGATGGGGTATGATCCAGCGCAGATGTTTAAGTCTAATACACGTTTACACAAAGGAACATACTGTTCAAAACATTCAAAATACAGAAATGAAACTATGAACAGTCTGATATAGTATATTTAAAGAGAGCAGAACTTAACTGAAGCAATTCAATATTGCTTGGTACATTTATGTATATCCAATCCACCTTCCAAAGGCATCTTCTCTTGTTGTCAGGTTTATCAGTTGAGTGAAATCATAGAGCTCTAAATAAGTAAGGCTAAAATCATCCAGTAAGGGAGTAAGTGTCTCTAGTCCTTAAGTAGGTTACCTTTAACAATCAATTCTGTATTCACACTAGTCATGAACATCAAGGGGTCTCTTCTACAGCTAAGACATGCGTCTTTCTGGAAATATGTATATGAGCTGCTCAGAAGATCATTAGTTGATTAACTTTTGTTTAGTCCAGAATGAATTCTCTTTGTGTTGAACATGGAACCTGTTTTTTAGTAGTAAACAGGCGAAGTTCTTGCAGTGCAGTATGATGATATCTCCTTCATCCTTGTGTTTTGTATCTGCCTCTAGAATATTATAACTAAGGATAGGGGAAGGCAGCATGGCTTCTCAATCAGTCAAGGCATCCATCTTTTAACTGTATTTTGGAAACTGTCTTCCAGTTGGAGCAGAGGGTTAAGGCTGTGAGCTGTAGCTCCTATGGTACAGGCTTTGTGCATTTGCTTACTGTGTGACCTTGAGCAAGTCACTTAACTAGGAACTGCTTAGGGACAATTAGGTAGTTTGGCTAGGCTCCTGAATGCTCCCCTGCACTGCAGGTCTAGCTACCTATAAACCTAAACTGCTAATATAAAAACCTAGCCATGGTTCACGTGTGTTATGTTTCTTATACTTCTTACACTGATATGAGCAAGTTTTAGGCAAGTATTCTACTCCCAGTCACTGTTTGCTGCATCAATGAGAATATCATGGATATTATCTTTCTAGAGTGAATGTCATCATAGATTAATAGTTATTAGGGTTCATACATATTAAACATAACCATCTCATCTTAGTTCACTGTATTTTTATATATAAATAAATAGTACTACTCTATGTGCGGCTACCTGCATCACCCAGACTGAAACATCCCTGCAGCTTGTATTTAGTGAAACTGAGATGTGACTCATTAACTTTGGTCACTATCTCACACAATTTTCTAACTGTGACCTTATTTCAAAATCATAACAGTATCTCAAGTATACAACTAAATAGCTAATTCAATAAAACCATTGAATGTCATTTTGAGTCATTCACTTATGTCAGAATCACATACAAAAATGGTTCCCTCTAAACTCATTTAGAAATTTTGTATTCTCTACTAAGAAAGTATTACTGTGATAAACAGATTAAGCAGTATTCAGATCACCTTGACTGTATGCTTATAATTTCTTTATACTATTAGCTATTTAGACCTTATTTAAGCTTAAAGCCTCTTATAATTGAAAAGTTTGTCAATATCTCCACCCATCACTCACATCACTCTTGTGTTCTTTACTTTCTTTATTAGCTGGTTCTTCCCATTCATTTTGCCATGGGATAATACCTTAATTTCCAAAAAATGGTGTACTCAGTAGAATGCTCTTGTCTTCCTCATACCTTAACTTGGTGCAGCTGTTGATGATTTTTTGGTGATGGTGGAGCCTTAGGGTATCCAGTATAGCATCATTCTCCAAAGATGAAAACTGTGGATGTCTCTGTCAGTACAGTACATCCTTCCTGGAAGACAATAAGAGGGTAACACATTACTGGACCAGATATGTGGATGTCCATTATGTGCAGACTCTACACCACCCATAATGGCCTGCACTATCCACTGCTCCCTCACATGTCATACCTCACAGTTTGAAAACACACTACATGTGTCGCTATCACCGAGATGGTAACAATATTGGGTAATGCCCCCTATGTGCCATGACAGATTCTGCTGTATGTCTCTACACCCATCACTGCAGTCTACTGTGGTGTGTCCCCTATGGACAAATCCTCACTAATATGTCATACGGCCACTGTTGGACAAATAGTAGTGTGCTATTACAACATCTATATGACAGTCCAGCAACACCGGTGTGCCACTGCTGTAGTATATGTTCCCTGTAGGCCTCATAGCTCTCAACTCTACAGATGTTTGCAGAATATCAGCATGTTTGCCTCATAGATGTGGTCCTTTTTTGCACAAACTTGTGGATGTATGACATATGTTTGTCCAATCATTGATGGTTGCTGTCAGAAAATTAAAACAGAATCTGACTGTCACATGTCAGACCCCTCAGAAAACACTTATGCTACAGTAATATCTGTTAGTCTGCTCATATTCTTACTTTGTATGGCCCATATGTATACTCTGTTACTGAGTTTGGGTATTTGTCCCCCATTACTTATGGTTTTGTCTTGACTTCTTACTGTAGGAGGTGGAGAGGTACGTTAGGCATAGTTCTCAACCAAACAGGGATAAATGTCTGCGAAACAGGCACTTAGCCAGAGTACATCAGTGACATTCAGAGCAGTGGCAGCTGGTGACTTCAAATCAAAGGGTGGCTGTAGGAGACAGCTGAATGCGTGGGGCCAATGGGAAGGGGTGTGGCCAACTCAAAAGGTGCAGAGCTATGTTCAAAACCATAAAAAACTGTGACTTTAATTAAATACACTGCCCTGGGTGCCAATCTATCATTAGGAGATTCCAATCAAGACAAAATGAAGTGGAGAAGAAAAGAAAATATTTCAAAGCATTAGCTATGTGACAGCTTACTTAATATCTAGATGGAAACAAAAAGGTTGTGAGGCATGAAAAAAATAAATTACTTTTTAAATACATTACTGGAATGCCAATCAAAATCAAATGTAAAAAAACAAGCAGCACTCAATTCAAACCACTTCTCCTTGCACTGCAGTTCTAATTATAATTTATATTCAGCATTATAAACATACCAAGTAACATGTTGAAAGTAGCAATCTCTATGGTACCCCCACTTGTAAAAATGTTTCATATCCAAAAAAGACCCGCTGCCTGACAACAACTATTTACTGGTTTTATGGGGAAGACATGATCAAAGTAAAAAATGAACAGCAAACAAGAAACAAGCTCAAGATAAATTGCTTAAAGGATTACTGCACATGTTATTGACCACACATGATAGATTGGCATTCTGTTTAGTTTACTGGTAAAGCCTGCAAAGATGACTGCAAGTCTCCAACAAATGTAATGAGCTTCTGAAAATACTGTAATCCTGTCCTTTATTACAAATACTGTCATATGCATTTCAATACCCAAGGCTTATATGTTATCTAGTTATGTAAATATTCTCTGCATGACAACAACAAAAAGGCTTTCAATGTTAATCATTTTTTAACAGCATGCTTATTAAAGCTTACTTGCAACTTACAATCTCAGACAAGCTTACCTGATGGTCATTAAAGCATTGCTACTTAAATACAGAGCAACAGGCACTGCAGCAACATGCATTTTCTGAATAATAAGAAGCATAAATCAAAAGTATAAAAATATGACAGAAAACCAGAAAATTCTGCAAAATCAAGGACAGATGAAAAGCCACTGTAGTACTTGTGTCTACCTTGGATGGGGGGATAGTCTACACATTTACACTGCATAACTGCTCCTTGCCTTGCTTGGAAACATCCAGAGTCAGAAACAGGACTATTCAACCCTGGACAGTTCGACCCTGGACTGTTCACACCCAGATGTTTCGACCCCAATGCATTTCTATACAATTTCATATATAAATTTATATGTATTGTGTATGTGATTTTTTAGTGGACAGTTTGACCCAGACTATTTTTACCCCAGATTGTTTGACCCCAAATATATTCTAGTAAGTACTTTATCATTATGTTATTATTTAATCAATTATTCAATGATAACACTTAATTTTTCATTGTAAATATATACTTTTTTACTTTAATATTTTTATTTAATTATTACATTGGTTAGTATAAATATAACACATAAACTTTTAACATATAATAACTAGTGTTATGTTTTAACATATTATGACTAGTATTACTTTATAGCATACTTTATAACATATTTTTTATAATAAATTAAACACATTTTTTATTTTATATTATGTTGATATTTTAATCAGTCTATTATGTATTATAAATAAATTGTTTAAAATTAAACAAAATCAATATGATAATCGGTTGGATATTTTAAGAATGATTTTGCATACACACACACACACACACACACACACACACACACACACACACACACAGACACACATGTGTATATATATATATATATATATATATATATATATATATATATATATATATATATATATATATATATATATATATATATATATATATATATATATATGATTTTAATAGAAAAATGATTGGCAGTGTATGTGTAATTATGGATCTTGTACCTCACAATTTTTTTTGTTCAAAGACCAATATTTTCATCAAAAAAGGAATAGCTATGGACAGAGTTGTAGTACTGATTTGTGCAATTATTATTTAAATGTGTGATGTTGGAGAAAAAATTCTAATTCTCCTTCAAGTAAGTACATACATGTGTAGTGTTGTTTTGTTGATGACTTTTCATTTTCTGGTCCTAAAGGAGTCACAGCTACAATAATTTATAGAATATTTCTGTTTTACAAGGGTTTGCTAACTAATCCGGATGTTCGCAGCATTATCTAGTCCGGAGTTTCTGTTATTGATTTATTCCATATATGTGTTTTTACATTTTTATTTTAAGTTATATTTGTAGGGATACTTTATTTTTTAATGCCTTAATTGTATTTTTATTGTTAATTTTATTTATTTTTATACAATGTTAATTGTACTGTTATACGGTAACTCAGTACTAGCTAGTGCTGTGAACTTCTGGATGTTATTGCTACTGCTTATTTCCTTCTTGTTTTTGCAATTATTGTTTTTTTATATATAATTCAACTAACTAATTGCATTTTTTGTAAAGTAAGTGTAGTCAAAGGACATAAATAGAAAAGAAAAAGACTGTCTAAACCAATTTTAAGAATGTTTAAACAGTCTTTCTTTTCTATTTATGCTTTGATGTGCTTCAGCTTCACTTACATTATTTTTTTTATTCGGGTCCAACCGTCCAGGGTCAAACTGGTCGGGGGCGAATCGTCCAGGGTCAAACTGGTCAGGGACGAATCATCCGGGGGTGAATTGTGGTCCAAACATCCTGTACCCCCAGAGTCACTACATGGGGGAGTGGGGTACAACAAGTATGTCACAATTTGAAATGTCTCTGGCTGACAGTGATGGCCCTGACACATTTGTCATACCTCTCAACCTCAGAGCAAGAAATCTGGAAAAAGCCATAAATAGAAGTGGGACAAAGGCCCAAAAATAAGGACAATTTTTAAATATTGCTCTTATAAACTTAGTAAGATAATAGAATAGTAGGTCTTGCATTAGTATGACTTTTCTAAAGGGTATGAAATCTGAAACTCAAATTTCTGTCATTATTTTCTAACTTCAATCTTTAATGATTTGTCACTAACTTGCCAGAAAACCACAATTTTATGAAAAACAGTCTAAAAATGTGATGTAAAAATATAAAATAGCCACTCAATACAGTTGGCATCCTTGTGTTTTGTATCTGCCTCTAGAATATTATAACTGAGGATAGGGGAAGGCAGCATGGCTTCTCAATCAGTCAAGGCATCCATCTTTTAACCGTATTTTGGAAACTGTCTTGCAGTTGGAGCAGAGGGTTAAGGCTATGAGCTGTAGTTCCTATGGTACAGGCTTTGTGCATTTGCTTACTGTGTGACCTTGAGCAAGTCACTTAACTAGGAACTGCTTAGGGACAATTAGGTAGTTTGGCTAGGCTCCTGAATGCTCCCCTGCACTGCAGGTCTAGCTACCTATAAACCTAAACTGCTAATATAAAAACCTAGCCATGGTTCACGTGTGTTATGTTTCTTATACTTCTTACACTGATATGAGCAAGTTTTAGGCAAGTATTCTACTCCCAGTCACTGTTTGCTTCATCAATGAGAATATTATGGATATTATCTTTCTAGAGTGAATGTCATCATAGATTAATAGTTATTAGGGTTCATACATATTAAACATAACCGTCTCATCTTAGTTCACTGTATTTTTATATATAAATAAATAGTACTACTCTATGTGCGGCTACCTGCATCACCCAGACTGAAACATCCCTGCAGCTTGTATTTAGTGAAACTGAGATGTGACTCATTAACTTTGGTCACTATCTCACACAATTTTCTAACTGTGACCTTATTTCAATATCATAACAGTATCTCAAGTATACAACTAAATAGCTAATTCAATAAAACCATTGAATGTCATTTTGAGTCATTCACTTATGTCAGAATCACATCCAAAAATGGTTCCCTCTAAACTCATTTAGAAATTTTGTATTCTCTACTAAGAAAGTATTACTGTGATAAACAGATTAAACAGTATTCAGATCACCTTGACTGTATGCTTATAATTTCTTTATACTATTAGCTATTTAGACCTTATTTAAGCTTAAAGCCTCTTATAATTGAAAGGTTTGTCAATATCTCCACCCATCACTCACATCACTCTTGTGTTCTTTACTTTCTTTACTAGCTGGTTCTTCCCATTCATTTTGCCATGGGATAATACCTTAATTTCCAAAAAATGGTGTACTCAGTAGAATGCTCTTGTCTTTCTCATACCTTAACTTGGTGCAGCTGTTGATGATTTTTTGCAGAACGTTTGTATTACATTTTTACACACAATGAAACAGTATATTATTATCCAAATGAAAGATCAAACAAACAAAAAATATTTACCATAGTGTCTACATCAATTAATCCAACAAATTCTTAATTTCCATCCAAAGTAAAAGCATAAAAATAGTAAATAAATATATATTATCATTGAAATATTAAATCAATACTTTTCTCATAAAGCACTTAACTTTAACATGTTATTATTGTAAGGCAGTGTTTGATCTGTTCTCATTTTAATAGTGACTAACTTGTTTTGACAAACAGTGTTAGCAATATTTATAAATTCTTTAAATGAAGGAGCATTAGCTTTTTCCAACTTATTCTAATAACTTTTCTAGCAATAGTCAACAGACTCAACAGAAGAGTGTATTGTATTCTAGGAACATTACCAGGAATTGGAACATTAAACAGAATTAGTAAGTTAGTTAAATTAAATTTAACTGTCCATAGAGCTTGTAGAAAATGTTTTCTTTCCCAAAATATTGTATCAAACTGCAATAAAAACACATATGTTGCCAGTCAGCTTATAACATCAATTTGTATCTTCAACGTCCAATATCTTTTTTATACATAATTTCTATTTTATGAAGAGTAATAAAGATTCTGTGTATATATTTCCAGTATAAGGATGATGCAGTTTTCTTTGATGATGATAATATTAATCACTAATCATCCTCTAATACACTAGTATGATTAACTAAAGTAAAATAATTCCAATAATTATTTTAATGTGTAATCCTATATTTCTTACAAATGTATATATTTTAGATAAATATGTTTCTCTAAATAATTTCTTCAATCAATATTATTTGGAAAATAAATGCTGGAAATATATTCCTTATTATATTGGTCATAAAAACAAAATTTCCTGATTACCTGTATATGTAACCAGTTGCTTATATCAATATCATATTTATTCATTACAAAGTCACAAGAAAGTAGTTTTTTTTCATTTATTGTTTGATACCAAAGAACTGAAACTGATTTTTGTTTTTCTTTTTAAATCCAGCATTTTGGAGAAATGTAGAGTATTAATACAATCTACAGTGAAGTCTATAGAAAATATTGTTAAGAACCAAAATTTCACATCCAGATATTTAAAAATAAAGTTTCCATATATATAATTAAACTATTGTTTATGCAGTACAAATCAGATGGCTTATTAATGTTTCTAGTAAAATATTTCTTTAGTAACCATTTAAAATTATTTCCTAAAATTAGAATATGTTGTCTCATTATTCTATTATTACAATTTAACCAGATAATCTCATGAAGTTATTTTCCATCCGGCAGAATAATTAGGATTACACCAAAATACTATAGTTTTGTTGACAGAAGACAAAGCATATAATTCTATATCAGCCATTCATCCACTCCCTTGATCCAGTGTCAATAATGGTTTACTTCTGAACCAAATAAATTGTAAAAGTAGACCTTTAAATTGTTTAATAAAATCTTTAGAGGGGAAAAGAGAAGTTGATTGAATAATATTTAATAATTTTCTTAAGATAATCATCTTAATTGATATTAATCTATCCTCTATAGAAAAACATTTTATTCCATTTCTTATTATGAACATAATAGAGTCCAAAATGTTGTTATAATTAGTCGATGTTATTTCATTACACTTATGTGACAATGTAATCCCCAAGTACTTAATTTGTTTTTATCCCAATTAAATTTATTAAGCTTTTTTCTTGATTCATTCTATTTTTATTAATTGATATAATATCTGTTTTACTGGTATTGAATGTTAATCCTGATACAGATTCAAAACATTTTAATGATTTAATTATAGGAGCAAGAAATATTTCAATAATACTAATTATCAATACAATATCTGCAAAAAGCTAAATTTCAGAGGAATTATGATCATTAATTTTAAACCCCTTTATATCTAAATTTCTTCTTCTATAATTAGCAAAGATTCAATCACCAAAGCAAATAATAAGGGAGATAATGGGCAGCCTTATTAAGTAACATTGCAAATTTTAACTGGTTGAGAAACAAATTAACCTAATTTACTAAAGACAGAGAAATTCAGATAAAGATAATTAATAAGTTGATTGCAGAATTCCGCTCATTTCACCAATGTCTTCACAAAAGTTGTGGATAAGCCTATAATATGCAACTATACCTCAGTGAACCTAGAATATCTTGGTGTAAAACAGAATGGCCAAGCAGTATATGTGCACTATCTAGCAGTCACAGCAAATCTGTAATTTAAGAAAAGTATATCATAATCAGTGATGTGCAGTACCAAAGCTGCAGAAATTATACAAGCCAAATGTAAGCTGTAGGACATTTAAAGGAATATGTATCTGTAGCAATCCATCCAAATGTTTCAGTAAGCGATGTACTAATAAAATACATTCACAGGAAAATATAGAATCTGATGGAATCTGTAAAATTTCCAATAAGAAGTTAATAAAGGTGAACAGCAATAATGACCATTTTGGCAGGCTAACTGCAGCTAATAATGTGTGCAAGACATGTGTAGGGAACACAAATAATGCACACACCCAAGGAAATAGGGAGATAGAAAAGTAGATGTAGGGTGTGGGTGAAAATGAGGGACATGGATGAGGTCTGTTGGAATAGGTGGGAATATGCCCCCCGCCTTTTTTTTTTTGGAGAATAGAAGGAAAGGCAAAGACAAGAAAAGAGGAGGAGAAGGGAAAAACAGCAGGTATAAACATATAACAAATATCTCAAGACATGACAAACAAAGGTTGGAAATAAACATAAAGGAGAACTGAAGTACACAGACAGCACAATCTACAATATGGGCAATGGAAAATAGAGTGTAAGGTTGTATAACAACTATGGTGAAATGCAGAAATAGATATCTACATATGCATTGTGATGTCCTGACATGTTGTAAACTGTGTGACAATCATATGTAAATGTATATGACTGATGGCAGCTACGTGAAGTAGGAGAAGAAACAGGATTCACAGTACACACTGGATGTGGAATCCAATGCCCCAAGTTGTCCATCAGCAGTGCAGATGTAAGCCAAGCAACATCACTGATAACCAAATACAGCCATGGAAATGCTGGAGAAGACCAGAGAAAGACAGAATAGATCCTCCAACCATGCATGCAAATGGCAAACAACCAAGCACAGAGCCAGACAGTAGTACTGTAGCAAAACAACAAAGTAGCTGCTCATTACACAAGTAAATGTATACAACCCAAACATGCATGAAATGGAATGCACATGATACAGACATATGCCATGTCAGAGGAAACATAAATGTATTGATATATATGTATGACCTTCAGTGGTCTAAGTGGAACGTATCAGAAAACAAAGTCAATACATGTACACATACCAGTGACATGGAATAAAAAATGGTAGGAAATTTATGAACAATTCTATATAAGGAATATCAGGTTGTACAGGTAAACTATGACCAAATACTCTGGGTGATATGTAGAACAGGAACAAGAATGTAATGCAAGTAATAGCCAGAAACATGTGTGCATATGTCTTGCATGTGTATAATGGCCAAATAGTTGGCACAAGGTGGCATTAGAACAAAACAACAATATGATAATGGATTATTAATATATAGAAAGATTAATGTATACTATGCATATGTGCAGGAGATGTGTCAAACCTACAAAGGGGAAGGAAATGGGCTTTAAACTGTGTAGATTCAACAGTAGAGTTCAGGAAAAGAGTGCTTGACACATATTAAACCATAAAGCGTGCTCAGTGATCCTACCTACACATGCTGACTCTAGGTATCTAGTTTACTGGTTTAGCCTGGATCAGCCCTTCTTCTCCCCCCTCTCTCAGTTAACAGAGGTTACATAATTACCTACCTAACCCGCCATTTTTAAAAAAGCCAGTGCATCAGGTCCCAGCCGGTTGCGGTATGTACACAAACAAAAGTATTTAATTATTGCGTGTTAATACCTCTATCTTCCTAACTGTCCTCAGTGTACTAAACTATTTATATGCCTATATCCATATTGCATTTACTCGCAAACTGAAACTGTAACTGAAACTCAGCATGGTTATTTGAATCAGCTGCTAACATTCACTTGCAAAATGATTTTGCTACTGAAACTCTGAATTGTTGTTTAAAGCGACTCCTAGTCTAACTACCTGCTTTAGTAGTCTGTACTGAGTATTTTAGCCTAGCTAAGGGACAGTGATACTGTATAAATAAATGGCTTAATCACCAGAAAAAGCTAGCTAGTCATGTATATTTACTGTGCCCTAAAGGCAGATATTAGGAAATAGTTCTGTTGTTGCTAGGATAGACTGTGCATGTGGATTTGATTGCTAATGATGGAAATGGAATGTTTAACTGCATTTATTCTATTTATGGATTAGATCTAATAGTCATATCCCCTCTTTAGGTGTTTCTACCTCACCTCCCCCTGAAAGGCTTGAAAAAGCACATAAGGTCATCCGGAGTAGCGACCAAGTACAGAAGACTTTCCCGTCGCTATTGAACATAATTACAAAGGTTAATATCCACAAAATCAACTTTGCAACCTGTAAACCTAACTGGGTCCAAAGGCACTGGCAACAGTCTCCTTAGCTCCTGCATAGTCAGTTTAGCCTTCAACCTGGATAGTCAATCAGTTAGAAGAGTAACATTTTCCTGTAGCTATCTGTCTTTACCACCTAATTTAAATCAGCATGTTTACTGATCAGCGTGCTTTCTACTGTTCATCTGTAACATCAGGCTGCGGAAATAGTGTGCTCTGTAGTACCAAACAGTGTGCTTTCTACAGTATAAGTTACAAAAGCATGCTACCTATAGTGTAAATTGGACAATGGGCTTTCTCTAAGATTCAGTGATAAACAGGCTTTAAACTGTGTAAGATTCAGTGATAAACGGGCTTTAAACTATGTACGTTCAACAGTAGTGTTCAGGAAAAGAGTGCTCGACACATATTAAACCATAAAGTGTGCTCAGTGTCCCTACCTGCACATGCTGACTCTAGGTATCTGGTTTACTGGTCTAGCCCTGCTATGCTCACTACGCTCTCTTCACACCTCACCCTGCCCCCATATCCCACCCACCCCCAGTACCAGTACATTTATAGTACCATCACCATGCCCTCTTAATTAACTAATCAACAACATCTGTTTCTAGTACACTGCTAACTCCTAGTGCTATAACACACCCTTTAACTACCACGCTATCCATAGTAACCCACTCAAAACTATTCTCTTCCTATAACACTTTTACCCGCCTTACATATTTATTACGTAAACTGAAAAATCAAACCTTACCCTAGTTATTACAAGGACTGTAGCTAAAATACTAATGCTATTATCCTTACTACTGCTGCTATTTATTCCTTATCACCTAAGCTCCTATGAATATGTGCATTATCTAGAATTCCAATACCCAAAATCTCAAACATCCACCACCCTACCATTTAATAAGTTTAACCACTTTATAACTACCCTCTCTCCTAATTCGTTACCCCCAAATACCACCACCTGATTAAATATAGCTACATTAGCTCAAAAACCAAAGGCTATGAAAAACTTATAAACAAGTTCCTGAGACGCCTAAATAACTTGAAACTAACCTTATGAGGGGCGGAGACATCCACCCTAACCCTGGCCCATCCACAACAGTTGACCCAAGCTCACTGACTAACAATCCAATGGGCCATGCCCAGAAAGATAGGCCCCCAAACACATTTCTGGCCTGTCACCTTAACATCAGAAGCCTAAATAACAAGATTCATAGCCTACATGAACTCCTAGCTCTTCACTCCCCTGGTATCCTCTGACTCACTGAAACCTGGCTAAAACCAACAACCAAAGATAATGTAATAACACCCCCACAGTATAACATTCTTAGACTGGATTGGACCTCAAGGAAGGATGGCGGGGTAGCTGTGCATTACAAGTCTACCATAACAATAACAATTGACACCCTACAATCACCCCAGTTTAGCAATGCAGAAATTCTCATCACCAAACTACAAATAAATAAAAATAAGTGTAGATACATTGCATTTATATACCACCCAGTAAGAATGTCAATACTCTAGAAAACATCCTACATTGGCTATCTTGCAACTCTCCCCAGGAAACCATTGTCTTAGGCGATTTTAACATTGATTGGAACATCTGTTCCTCTGAATCTCCCTCTACCCATATAAACCTCCACGGGTTTACTCAGATCATTTCCACACCCACTAGATTAAACTAAAACAGAGCCAAAGATAGTATCCTTGACTGGATACTTATCAACAACCACCCTCAAATGTACAAGCCAGGAACACTACCTGATGATCTAAGTGATCACTGCCTTAGGTATATTGTTAGGCTTAAGGCCGATATTCCCCATCAACCCACCTATAAAACAATAAGAAATGCCAAGAACTTCAATATCGACAGCTTCCAGAAATAACTCAAAGCATGTAATTGGACTGCTTTGAAACAACTTCCATTACAGGAAGCAGTAGATTACTTTAATACTAGATTTCTGGCTATCCTTAACCTACATGCTCCTACCCGTACCATTCATGTAAAAACAAAAATTGCACCGTGGTATCTAAAGATACAAAAGCCAAAATTATACTAAGAAATAATACCTGGGCCAGGTGGCATGTTACCAAAGCCCCACTGGACCAAGTCAGATACTGGCAGTTAAGGAATAAGACTAAAAGATCTATCATTCTAGACAAAAAAAAAATACTACACCTTCCTACAGCAAAATACCAACATAAACTTCAAAAGTTCTGGGCTGGTATTAACAGTCTTCGCCACCCAGGCTGTACCACCACTACTACCCCAGCAGCTGCCCTTGATAAATCTCCTGAAGAAATCACAAATACCTTAAATTCATTCTTTACCAAAACTATCCAGTCCCTAGCTACCCATCTCACTCCCACGGGCTCAAACTCTAACACTGTCACACCTAGCCCTGACCCACCTAATACCCAACACACCTTTACTTTCCAACCCATACCTACTAACTTAATCCGGACCCTACTTAAAAAACTAAAACCTACTACACTAGCTGCTGACCACCTCCCTGCTGAATATCTTCAAAAAGCTGCAGATGCAATAGCACTCTCCATTTCTATCCTGATTAATAGATCTATCTCTGAGGGAACCATCCCATCAGTATGGAAAATTTCACATGTAATACCTCTCCATAAAGGAGGAAGCTCCATAGAGCTATCTAACTTTAGACCTATAGCCATTTTTTCACCACTAGCTAAAATCATGGAAAGATGCATCCACAAACAAATCATGCACTTTCTTAATCAAAACAAACAGATCAATGACTCTCAGCATGACTTTAGGCCATTCCACAGTACCACCACTGCTCTCCTATCTTTCTCTAATGTCATCAGTCTTAATTGTAACAACAACAAACTATCCTCAGCACTCTTCCTAGATCTTTCAAAAGCCTTTGACATGGTCAACCATCACCTACTGCTCAATACCCTGCAATGCATCGGTTTAGACCATCAGGCAATACAATGGTTTCACTCCTACCTAAACGGTAGACAGCAGGCTGTCTTATGGCAGAACAAGCTGTCATCCCAACTCCCTCTAACCGTAGGAGTCCCACAGGGCTCCATACTAGGTCCCCTTCTTTTCTCAGTCTTTATCAATTATCTACACACAACCATCCCGAAAGCCACTTGCATCCAATATGCAGATGACTCAACACTGATATGCTCTGTCTCTTCTCCAGCTCAACTATTGTCCCTAACCCAGACCACTTTCAGCACCGTAGAAACCTGGCTAGCTAATTGCCACCTGCTTCTAAATCCCAACAAAACCAAGGTGCTACTTTTCTCCCCTAACCATAGGATTTGTGCTCCATCCTTTAACATTAAATCTAAAAATGACACCATTATCTCCTCGGATGACCACACCAAGCTTCTAGGTGTAATAATCGACAACAACCTTAAATTTGATATGCATGTAAATCACACTATTAAGTCCGTCAACAAAAAACTTGGCTCCCTGTACAGAGCCAAACCTTTCCTCACCCCACTTGCTAGGGCAGCTATAGCAAGCTCCCACCTCCTCTCTACCCTTATGTATGCCTCCCCTGTACTCACCAACCTGTCCAAAACCAATCTCAATAAATTTTCAGGCTGTTACAACCATATAGCCAGATTCACTACTGGCATGGCTTTTAGGACTCATTGTCAGAACCTAAAAGCTCTAGGATGACTAGAATTTCCTACCCTTCTGCAGTTCAACCAGCTTATAGTAGCGCATAAAGTACTCCACCAACCGGAAAATACCCCTGCCTTTAAAAACATTCTCAGCCACCATAGTCCCCCAGGCCACTATGCTCATCTAACAAACTAATGATACTGACCCCAAAATCCATCAACTCTGCAGGCGATGCTCTAGTTGCCAACTCAATTGGTAAAATCTGGAACCAACTCCCTACTACCATTACCAAGGAAATCTCACTACCCCTATTTAAAAGAGTCCTCAGAAACCACCTCATATTACATTGGCTGTGCCCCTGCTCTAAACCTGATTAACAACTCCACTACATCATGTTCCTACCCAACCTAATTACCCATGCCTCATATGATATGTATGTCTGTACATTGTGAATTATGATATCTGCTTGTATCCTGTGTTTATATTTTGATATGTTTCCTGAGTTTAAAACTCAGTTATGTATGTACTGTCTCCATTCTGTTTTGTTATGAGGAGCTTTTCTCCTCATGCCTCCGCTGAAAATGAACATGTATCCAGTCAGACTACCCCGGTCATCAGATGTAAAATAAATAAATAAATAAAACATGGACTTGCATCAAGGAGGGCATCCCAGCAATGCAAAGTAGGCAAACAGTAAAGCAGAACAACACTCTCTAAAGGGAAACATTGCATATACATGTGTACATCACACAGGGTGATGTGGAAGTCCACCAAAACTACATTGAAGCAGGTGCCAAATGTATGTCACATGTGGGCTGCATTGTTGACTGCTCTAAACATGGCCATGTACAAATCACACACACAGTAATGTGCAATCATCAAATATCAAGAGGTATAGATACAGAAAATAAGAATCAGTATCACATACACATATATACTGTCAGCCATCATGGACCATGGGTAGGACTGAGCAAAAGACAGTCCTGAGAACAACAATACAGCACAGGAACATGGATTAAATAAATGTTCACAGTCCTGAGGTGCAATGAGATTTTCATATTGATTAGAATACGTGCAGAGACATGTACATTATGTAAATCAGTGCATATGTACAGCAATTGCTGTCGCACATCACCTGAATGACTCTGCCCCCCCCCTTTTTTCTTTCCATTTTTCTGCTCATGGTAATCAGCTTTTATAGGGTCTTCTGGATATATTAAAGCCATACAGTAATAGCCCTCAAAGCTCCAGCATTCCAACTCCTGTATCAGACTGCAGAGTGTGCTAAGCACACTGTACTACTTCTGGTTATTAAACTCCTTACCGCAAACTTTTGAGTTAACATTTTGTCTCGGCAACTGATTGTTTTTTACTAAGATAATTTACAGTTCCAGGCTCAACCTACTCTGTTTGCCCTTCAGGCTCACTCCGCTCCCCTACCCTACCACCATTCCCACCCACCCCCACTTCCATTACATTTATAGCTGTCCTCGTCCCCACCTATCCATCCATCCTCCAATCACAGGCCTCCACCTCCACACTCTTCCCACCAATCATGTCAGTCCATCAAACACACACCCTTCTTCATTAGCTGCATACTCTCCACACCTGCCTCTCTCCCTACACCCAATCCTCTGTCTTCCCGCACTCCACACCCTTCCTCTAACCCCACCTCCTACCCCTTACAACTGCCCTCCATGATAACCAGGAGTACCAGTCTCATACTTGTCTCTCCACTCAGTCCATTTTACTATACCTCCCCCAACCTCACTCACAAACCACAACTATTATCAAAACCTCTTTTATTTCAACATTACTCTGCTATGACTCTTACACTCAACATCTTTCTTTTTACACTTACTATCTACCTCTCATTTCTTCTAAAACTATCATCCTTTCACATAGATTACACACCTCCCACACCATCCCCATTCACATCAATCCACACACACAACCTCCCCAGCTAGTCTGCCATCTGCTCCACTGTCTATAGTACAGACTTAATATTACTAAAGAAACTAATCATCCTCTCCCTGAACCACAACCATCCTTGCAACCACAACTTCAAGTACGTCCATTACCTAAAAAAGAATCCCCTACCAACCTATTTCCCTGTTCTAAGTGAACCAGTCCTTTGTGGTGACATACATCCCAACCCCAGCCCTTCTCCTCCCCCTCCTAATTCCCTCAACTCCACAAAATCCCTAAGCTTTACCACAATTAATCTCCAAAGCATTAGAAACAAAACTTCCCAACTGCACACATGGCTAAATCAACATAAACCAGACTTTGCTGGTATCACTGAAACCTGGCTGAAACCATACATCAAAGACTCAGAATTTCTACCCCAAAACTACTCCTGCCTTAGATCTGATAGACTACACAAAAAGGTGGTGGTGTCACCTTATTATTCTCTAGCTCCTTTATAGTAATCCCATATTCCAAGCCAATTCCCCACTTCTCTACAGCAGAGCAACTAGTAACCTTCCTAAAACTTAATGACTGCAAAAGCCTTTGCATAATAGTCACATACATTCCCCCAGGCAATAATACTCCCATTCTTGAAAAAATTCTTGCCTGGACAACATACAATATGAAAAAATGAAACCATCATCCTAGGTGATGTCAATATTAACTGGCTAGATATTTCCACTAATAACCCCTCTACTGATATTAACCTTCACATCTATACTCAGCTAATCTCCGATATTACAAGACCCAACACCAAAGAAAACAAAGGCTCAGTCTTGGATTGGATCTTGGTCTCTGACCCAGAAAAAAATTACCTCCTCGGGGATTCTCTCAAATAGTTTTAGTGATCACTGTCCACCATTCATAATACATACGCCCACCTCCATACCAAACTTACACCAATATAGATACACCAGAGATCTATCCCACTTCTCCTCAAACACCTTCAATGACATCCTGTAAAACACTAACTGGAGCCCACTGCAACTTCTCCCACTCAAGGAAGCTGTAGAATTCTTTAATTCTACATTTCATAGGATCCTAAATAGGCTTGCCCCACTCTGGTTACAAAGGATAAAGTCAAAACATGCAATTTGCTTTACAAAGTCCACAAAGCAAGGTTTGTCCTCTAGGAACAAAGCCTGGAAAGCCTGTCAAAAAAAAACATTGTCTAACCTCAGTCAGTATAAACAACTTCACAATCAGGCTAAACACCTAGTTATCAAAAACAAAAAACATTACTTCCAGGCTATCCAAGATCAACATAAACTAAACCCCAAGAATTGTTGGGGAGCAATCAACTCCCCACTCCACCCTGGAGCTAACAACAATCCATGTCCAAACCCAGAAAAAACACTGTCTGAGATAGCCTCCCTCTTCAACACTTACTTCATCAACACCATAAAAAAACTTACCACTACCTTCGCACCTATTAAGGCTGACTCACCAGGTACTCCAAATTTGCACTCCCCTACAAATCCTCTTTGTAGGGGAGTTCCTTCTTTCACACTAACCCCCATACCCACCTCCACTATCAAAAAACTTCTTCACAAACTCAAACCCTGTACCAACACCCCCGATAGCTTACTCGCAGAATACTTACAACTCTCAGCCTCCTCCATTGCATATCCTATCAGCATCCTCCTAAATAGGTCCATGCAGGAATCCTGCATACCTGATATCTGGAAAAAAGCATTTATATTTCCACTTTACAAAGGTAGCAATAACTATAACATCTCAAATTTCCATCCCATTACCATTTTCTCCCCAGTCTCTAAAATTCTAGAGAAATGTATTCACACTCAGCTCCTCAGTCACCTGATACAACACCAAATCCTCTGTCCCACACAACATGGCTTTAGGCCAGAACATAGTACTAACACTGCCTTCATTTCCTTCCTTGAAGCATTTACTTCCACCAAAACCTGGATGTCCCAAAACCATCTCGCTTTCAATCCCAATAAAACAAAACTTTTAATACTTACCCCCCACAAAATCCAGCTGTGTAGACAAGTCACTATTCGCCATTCACTCCCAAAATAACATCATCATTGAAATAATCCCTAGCACCAAATTACTAGGTGTCATCATTGATGACAAATTAACTTTCGACCTTCACATCTACAGTAATATCAAAAAACCCATCAAAAACTAGGTGCCCTGTATAAGCACAACTATTTTCTTAGTCTCACCACAAAAAATGGCTCTGGCCTCATCCTTCCTGTTTCCAACACTTCTATACAGTGCTTTTATCCTCACCAATTTACAGTCCTCCTTGAGAACAAAACTAGACTATTGCTGCAACAAAGTCGCTAAATTTGCCAAAAATGCTAAATATTCTACCCATCACTGTTTCTCTCTGCATCAACTAAATTGGCTAGAATCCCTGCACCATCTCACATTTTTACAATTAACTACAGCCCACAAGCTCATCTACCACCTAGAAACCTGTCCATCCCTCTCTTCCATACTGACCATGTACCATCCGAACCGACACCATAGGTCCAAAAACAAAATATTACTATCCATAGAGAAACCCACGCTCTCAGCTGGTCAAATGTTGTATTCCTATAATGTCTTTAAGGCATGGAATAAGCTCCCCATTCACTCAGAACTATCAGCAACCTGGCCTTCTTAAAACATCCCTCAAACTGCATCTCTCCTCAAAATAGTTATGCTCCTGCTCCCCAACACACAACCCCAACTCCTGATTTCTTTCTCCAGTGCCATACCTCTAACTTTCACATAATTTCCTACACTTTGCCTACTTAATGCTTCCCTGCAACTTTAACCTGCCCTTTCCTCCTTCTGCCCTTCTATCTCCTACTATACTAACACTGTATTTAATCTCCTCACAGCTATGCACCTGCAGATATATTTACTTTCATGGGTTACTTGAATACACTCCATGCACCTTGTAAATATATTTCACTAACATGTCACTGAAATATATGCCACAGGGGCATCCTACCATAGTCACCACTGTCTCTCACTTGCTGAACTGGGCTGGCTTGAATTCCCTCACCTCCTTCAATGGTATCAACTCTCACTCGCCCACAAACTAGTAAACCATCCACTAAATGTCCCATCCCTCCAGAATCTACTCCAACCCTATTGCATCACCAGACCACTAAGATCCAGCAACAAAAATCACTTGCAGATCACTAAAGCCAATAACTCTGCTGGTGAAGCACTATTCTCTTACACCATAGCCAGATTATGGAACTCCATCCCACCCACAATTACCTCCGTACCATCATGCACCCACTTCAAAATTTTACTAAAAGCGCATCTAAAAACATGCTGGCTATGCCCTTGCAGCTCCCACTCTAATATCACCCACCCCATCCAACCACTACCTTTCTTTCCACTCCACTAACTACCTTGATTATAGCAAGCTCAGATGCTCATAAGCCAGTACTTATTATACAGCAGGAACATCTTCTTCTTGTAACATTTGTTAATGTCTGTTATGCACTTCACAGTAAAGATTCTAGTTGTCTACTGATGTACTATGTTCTTCATCTGTAAATATGTTGTAAGTAATTGCTAAGTAAATTGTTAATCACTATGTAATCCAATGTAACTACTGTCTGTTCATTTTAACTGTGGAGCTTTTCTCCCCGGGCCTCCGCTGAAAATGGACCTACGTCCAGTCGGACACTCCCGGTCAACAAATATAAATAAATAAATAAATAAATAATATGCCATTTATTACTTGTATATGTCAATGATTGTAATCTTTTCACTGTTGTTTCTATTACCGATTTCATTCAATTTCATTCAATGTAATAGTGCTGAATGATTTTTTTTTTGTTTATGTGATTAGATTTTTCTTTGTATGTAAGTTTGTGGAGCTTTTCTCCTCAGGCCTCCACTGAAAATGGGCTCATTCTAGGCCCAGTGTCCTCATCACCATCACTGGCCCCATCATTGTCATCATCATCATCCTTGGACTCATGAATACTCGGGAGTGGTCTCGCATATTTCTGTCTCTGTCATCTGATAAAAGAAGAGCCATTGGTCCCATGCTCTGTCAAGGTGAAACACATAAAAACAAAGAACATAATTCACAATCCGCAAATGCAATAAATAAATAAATAAAATATGGGCAGGTATATAAACATACCCATGCGTATTGTTATATAAGAACAAAAAAGGCATTCTGGAATGTTGCTACATAAAGTAGCAATTCCACACTGCATACATGAATGGTGCAGTAGTGGTTTATCCAGTAAGCTATGGAGGACTGCCCATATAGAGCAGTGACAGTAATATGATATATCATGGCACAATCATGGCCAATACATGCCAAACACAAAGCCAGTATGCCAGTGTGACAGCATGACACAGTAATTTCATAGAAAGCACAGGGGCAAGGACATGTCATGTTGGTGAACAGACTTGCCCTTTTCACTGTATTATGAATGAATCATGGGAAAATTCTGTTTGTGAGTTGCTGTCATCCCCACGTATATATAGTCAAACTATTATGTCAGTAGTAGCATGTTAACTGCAAAATTCATAAGTGTGGTATACAGGGCCACAGTGTATTGAGCATAACAAGACTATGCTGCACTCCATGCATTGGAGTACACACATACACACAGATGTAAGGAGTAGCACACCTGCACACATAGAGCAATGTATGCATCAAGTATGGCATTTCATAGACATCAGCATTAGTGTTGCATGTTTAATGTGGTAATATGAGTCATTCTCCAGATGCAACTTAATGCAAAATGTCATATGACATCTGCAGTGTATGGTCAGATGTCTATCCCATCAGCATGCCAGCAATATGCTATGTATGCATGAGTGTGCCTCTACAGTACAATTGGTTATATTGCAGATATCACTGTGGCAGCAGTACACATTTGACCACACTGACAATACTTACAGTCCTGAAGGGCCAGCCTGATAGGGCTGAACATCATGAATGATCTTGCAGACTATTTCCCTGAAGGAGTTGCACATGGCCTGTACCATGTCCTAGAAAAAAATCTCCATCAGGTCCCTCATCTAAGTCAAAAAGACATTAGTCATAATCTCCCTGATCTGATCCCAAAAACTGTTTGCCTGTGGTGGTGATCAGCATCTCATCTGGGGTGCAGCAGGGATGATGGCACATGTAAGTCCAGGTCTGTCCTCATCACTATCATTGGCCCCATCATTGTCATCATCATCCTCGGACTCCCAAGTACTCGGGCAATGGTCTCACATATTTCTGTCTCTGTCATCTGATAGGAGAGGAGCCACTAGTCCCATGCTCTGTCAAGGTGAAACACATAAAAACAAAGTACATAATTCACAATCCAGCAACTATATGAATACAACACATTCCCATTGCCACACAGTCCAGAGGTGGACAACTTTCAGTATGACACAGTACACCAAAGTATGCCCATAGGCAACTCTACCACCATATATGATGCAAGGCACAAATCCAAAGCATAACAAGGAAAACAACTGGTCTAATAGTCTGCACATTCCTGTACAAAACATGGCTGTCAAATGCAAACTCATGTGCACATAAAGAATGTTACAGACAGTATTTAATATGCATCAACATGATCCATGCATGTGAGATATGAGGTGTATCACAATACATTACAGGTGTCATTAAAACCTAGTTCTGTCAAATGATATGGCCTATAAGGGGTATGTGTAATGTATACAATAAAAACAAGTGAGGTGTGCAGGTGGAGAGTCATGCATATAACATATTCTCAATGTCATGAGTGGATGATATCAATAGAGTCCCATGTCTGAGGCACTACATCAATCACAGAATGTCAACAGGTTACTTCAGGGTATGACAATTGGCTGACACAATATCAAATAGTTGAAATGCAATACTATGCCCTAGAACAACTGGGCAATCATAACTACAGTAATACCACGTGTTATATAAATCCTTAGGTGATATTGTACACACATTACTGTCCATCAACTAATGTATCACTGCAGTACATGCATTTGTAGGAATGCCTATATATGTACCTGTAAAATACAAGCACTGTAATGATGATCAGTGAGTATGTAACAGGCAGACATAAATGAAGAACATTAGTGGCTTTGTACACAACATTCCCTGAATACAGGATACAAGCATGTTTTAAGCAAAGCATCATCAGTCTTGTAAGCAGAAGTGCTAACCATGTTGAACTGAAGTACATGCTACCACCAGCAGTCCAGCTTTTGAGACAGCAGACACCTACCTAGTATGAGAACAGTCAGTGAGCCCCAACACCACCACCTGCTGTGCAAACAGCAGCAACAGTACAATTAATTTGTACATGAAACATCATAGGCAAAAGCACTGTGGTGGTTACATAGAGCTATCTGTCATCTAAGTTGGGACGTACAATCAATCACATTACCCTCAGCAAACATGCCCTGCTCAACTTTTTAATTAAATATATACTGGTAAGCACAGTAAACATATGACCATTGCACTTACCTTGCAGATGTATGATGGGTAGTCTTGCATTAATATTAGCATGCATGGAGCTGCAAGCCAAACTACTCCTCTAACAGTGTTATGATCTATTCTAGGTAAAATTATGTGAAAATGTCTAACACATACCTCTCTCCCTCCATTGTTCATCCAACCTATGCATCTGCTCAAAGCACAGTACCCAGTTTTTGGTGTGATCCTCATTACCTGCAAAAGGTACAAAGCTTGTATGAATGGAACAAGCTATGTATGTATAACATAACAGTGAATAACACATGTTCTCTAGCCTTGACATGGAATACCACTGCAGATTCTGCCTATTCATTTATTGCTGTGTCACACTCAAGGCTTTACTCATGGTAATAGTACTGAACATAAATTGGAGGATATGGGATTCAAACCTACAACTGTCAACTATGTTCATACTACAACCCTTAAACCTAACTGTCTAGCTAATCCATATTGGCTGTGATTGCATGGAGTAACTGCAATTAGGCAACAAAAAGGTATGATTGTGCAGGGAAGGAGTAAAAAACAGGCTTCTACATTACAAGATTGGCAAATTGCATTCTAACGTGTGCTATGTGCTGTGTATTTATAAAATAAAATATGGAAGTCTGACTGCATATCAGCACACTGGTCACAACAATAATACACAACAGTAACATTTAATAGTTTAGTCTCAAACATTGCAATAGAACACATTGTTGCATTGAAAAGACAAATGCACAGGAATTTATGTTTATTAACTGTATGTCATATATCAAAATGTAGGTTAAGTAGGAGGGCAGGCAATGTCTAACTAGAATGTACTGTGACATATCAAATCCTACCTCCAAACATCCCTGATATTTGGGGATGTCCTTAATTTTGACTTAAAGTGTAGCTCTATCCCACTCATTCCCTCCTAATAACACTAGGAAAGTGGTGAATTGCACTTAATAAATAATTACAATAAGTAGACGAATAGACTATTTTAACTTTGGCAAATGTATATTACTTCACATTCCTTTATTCTGTCACTGGCACACATTAATAGTCCTAACATAGAAAATTGGTCCCTGATTGTCACTCAATATTTCAGGATTAGTTCCCAGGCTATGTTCAGATGTAACCCTGACTGACTGATAGCTATGGCCCAAATGTACAGGTGAAGTATACCTCTATGGTCAAAGCCTTATACGTTCAGCTACATTGACAGAGCTATGCTGTTTAAAGAAAATTTATGGATAATAGAGATGTTCATAATAATCCAACAAATAAATCTTACAGGTGTAAACATGTACACACTAACTGTATACATGAACATGGAGGCATATATACGATCAGTTTCAAATCTTTAATATAGACAGATAAAAATGCAGTCTAAGCTACCCAATACATAGATTTGAACCTACATGTATCCATGATGGCTGGATGTTGGCCTCTTGCTTAACAGGTTGAGCTAAGATATTACTGTTGGACGTGTCCATATTCCTGTAGATAATGAAAGAATATGCTTCCATCTGATACCTAAATGCTATAGGTCTTTATGTTCCATAAACAAGCTAGATGTGTAACAGCCAGATTGCATTAAGTTTTACAAAGTACAACATCTGGCAGACATGCCGACCCGCAGTGTTCTTACATTCATGACCATGTGTGTAATTATTTTATTTTATTTATTTATTTTATTTTACATTTGTTGACCTGGATTGTCCGACTGGATATATGTCCATTTTCAGTGGAGGCCTGGGGAGAAAAGCTCCAGATAACACAGACAGAACATAACAGATATGAGTCAAACAAATTCACAAAGCCCTCTAGTAGGTACTCACAATATAGACAGTATGTAATAGTATATAAAAAACAACAGGTTGCAGCAAGCTATTATGAGCAAAAGATATGTACAATATTAATTTAAATAAGGCATTGAATAAGTAGTGATTAATCAGGGTTAGTACAGGGACAAAGCCAGTGCTCTTTAAAATACTGTTTGAGGCCTTTTTTGAAGAGACTTAAAGAAGGTTCGAGGGTAAGGTTAGATGGAAGTGAATTCCAAGTTTTACCAATGACATTGGTAAAAATAAACATGTATTTCACAGAACTGTGCATTTTATACAGCAGAGAGGAATAATGTAGGTCTGTATGATTCAGTATTCCCACATACAGAAGTATACTGTGTGATGGTCTTAGAGTATTACAGATAATGGAAAAATGGGTAGTCATCCATGGCCTAGACACTATAGGCATCAGTGAAATACAGCCATGCTGGGTGTGTAAAAAGATGTGCAGTGTAAGTTGCCAAACATAGGTCTTATGTTCAACAATATTTACATAACAAACACTACAAAAAAAAACCTCCATGGGAATTGAACCCACAGATTAGAAGAAGCAGTCATCTTGACTTATTGCTTCACCATGTGAGCTAAGTCACAGAACAGCTAATTAATGACTATAAAGGGAGTATTAAAGACATATGGATCACAGTTATATGTGTAATTTCCATAGGAATATACAGCTACAGTGGCTATCATGACAATTGCTGTAGGCAGCTGCAGGCTGTGTCTACACCTCAGTGACCTTCAGGTGAAGATCCTCTGCATCTCTCTAATGTCAGTTATTGTAGCAGTGGCAGACCTGCACTCCAGTCCTATAAATCCCTGTCCATCATTGGTGGTCCCTAGCAATCTAGTTCTGAATGTCGATCATTGTGAAGTTCCAGTGCCATGCTTGCATACTTTGCTCAAAGTCCAGTACAGACGATGAGTATCTGGGTAGTCTCCTCCTCAGTCTAGTTCAGCAACAAGACATCCTGAAGCCTCCTTGCAGTAGCCATCTCATTGATACAGGTTAGGAAAAAAGCCTTCAGAAAATTGTTCACTGAGGTTCCACTCAGTTCACAGGTAGCCATGGTATGAGCAGTAAATGTATCAAATATCACATTTTAAAAGTGGTGCTTATAGGATGGTCTCAGATCATCAGAGGGTAACAGATATGTGCTACATATAGTCCCATTTAATAATACCTATTGGATAGTCGCAAGGAGCACCTTCGTATTACACCAAGTTATTGGTTAATGCACTCAGTTTGGAGAACTTACACAGACGTGCACAAATGGGATTCCAAAACCTTGAATGAGAATGAACCTCATTAATTATGTATAGCACAAATGGTACTTAAAAGATTTGTGCACATACCTTGTCTTTCTTTAAGGTATACCTGGCTTACAGGTAGCTTCAAATATAATATGGCACCTGCTGGCATTGCTGTGGTGGGATATATATTTCTTATTACAGACCTATGTTATTATTACCCCTTATAAATCTAGTTATACATGTTGAAAATCACTTCTTTGGCAATTGTTTCTAAAATACAAAATGTCGGTGACATACTGGAAGGTATGTAAGATTGACCATTGCACGTGCTGGTGAGTATACCTGCATCACTGACAATCAGAGATTCCACACATGCACTTGTACAGATAAATTGAGCACCACTTAACAGTGCATATGGATGGACTGACAATACATCCTCATGTATAGCTGGTGACCTTGTATGTTCTGTAGTATAGTTAAGGAAACTGACATGTTCAGAGTGTATCCGCAGGTTGCAAGTTCATCTATATTTATTGCTATCAGAATTGATATATTGTATGATATTCATGGATATTCATTGATACTTAGTTCTTAGTTACACATGCACTATAGATAGTGATGGAATGATAATACATCCGTGTTCATGTCTGGTTACCTTGTACTGTCTGTGTCATGCCTACAGATAATGAGGCTTTCTGAGGATTGATGTAACTTGTATAATTGCTACTGCACAGATACTTTCTTATAATACTATTATAGCAGTGGTTGTTAGTGAATTTCATCCCATGCAGACACAATGGGGAAGGCAATTCCTGCTCACTGTTTATTGTGTTGACATGTCATGTTACTATGACTGCTTGTCTTCTGCAGATCTTGTTTACAGCATCATGTGGCATAGTATATATTGGCAGTAACTGAATGTGATTGTGTATGACAGCCATTCAACATTATTGATTTACACATAGCCATTATGTTATGATGTGCATGTTAATGTGTGAAGTCCATTCATGTTAGACTGAGCATGTGAAACAATGGTTTTAGGGTTGTCTTTTCACTGCTGCGACTTCCACTGGAATGGGTTCAAATCCTACATACGACCACTACAGATATCACAAATGATGATGTTGGTCCATATGTTTTGTATTCAGAAATTGTTTTCTTATCACTTATGTTCTTATATGTGTAACAGTACTATACATGACAGGGTCTATTTTATATAGCTTTGCATTGCATAGGAATGGAGAGCAGATCAACCGACATATGTTTGCCCCCATATAAATTATACCATGTGCATATCATTGTCTTCCAGATGACAAACCAAAGTAGAGATAACAACTTCTCTCCCCAAGAAAATGACATCATCACTGATGCTGTGCACCAACATGGATGCAGTGTCCTTGGACTTGCAGGAAATACTGGAAGAATGAAGAGTGGACAGACCTGTCAAACATGATAAACATTGTGGGAGGTCACAACAGATCACGGGAAGCTTATTGGTGATGCTGCTCTGACATGACCATTTGTATTTGCATGTGTTGCATAAAGGTCAGGAGTGCAGACATAGAGAGGTCATGGTTGCACTGACTGTACAGCATGCAGCATGACAGTATATTATATGTGGCATGATGGATTGAAAGCCTGGTTACAGCAATGCTAAAGCAGTGCTGTGGTACTAATGGAGTGGCATAGTACTAACAATGTGCTATCTGCCCTGACTGTGCTTAGTCAATTACCACATTTACCTATCAGATATTGATGTCTGTGCTGCAATGTGCATGCACATCTGCTATTGGCCAATCCACTGTGAGCCAGCATCACAACCAGTCAACTCAGAGTCATGTTCCTTCCCACAGTGTGTCTCCACATGATGATGTCACCACATCAAGCTCCCCAGTACAGCAACATGGCCTGAGTTTTTCCATATGTGGCAGGAGCAGGCAGGATCATGGTGTGAGCTGCCCACATGAGCACCCTATACTGCATTAGAGTAACACTGACAGTTGATCCAATGTGTGTCATGTAGTGTCATTCTGACCCCATGGTGATGATAAACACTGTGCAAACCACTGACCATTTCATCTGGATGTGGTTCTTGTCAGGTCTGATGCTACGGTATTCTGTTATTTTTTACTAACACAGATGACTATAATTCCCCTTGCTGATAATTATTCCCTCTTTTATATAGAAATGTGTTAATAGTGATATTGACAACAGTACTGCAATATGTGATGACTTGCTTTCATGTTTGCAAGATTTCATACTGGACAGATAGGGATTGAGTTTGTATTACAGCTTCCCTTGTTGTCTTACATTCATACATACACCGTTATGATGCTGTATGCATACCTTGTCCCTTGTAGCTTGATTTCATGGTTCCTATTATTATTGTTTTATATATGTTCATTCTGTTATATGCTATGCTTATGTTATGTATAATGCTCAATGTGTACATCTCATGGGTCATTTCCATTAGATGTAATCTGTGCTGCTATTGTGGGGTAACACATGAACATAACTGTGTACTCTGTATACTTTGATATGTGTGGCATGTTTTGACTCAGACTTGTGTGTCAGATGCTACAGTGTTGCCTGAGCTATGACTTATGATAGCATCCTCCATCATCGGCATCTGCTTCTTCTCCTCTTGTGTCCTCCTGATCTTCCTCTGACAGATGTGACGTATCATCTTCAGACATCTAGGATTCTTGGGGTAGGCTACTCACAACTGCAACAGGCAAATAACCATGGGAAGTGGATATATTCATCTACCTTAGTGCACATTGCTGCCAGGAATTGTGAGAGGATGCAACTTGCAGCTATCTAGACACTGCTCCAGTATCTCCCATATGCCATTGGAATGTCCCAGAGGCCGGAATACTTAGTCTCATACAGACTTTTGTTTCGACAGGTGTAGGGTTACATGGTAATCATGTGTGCCACCTTTTCAGATATGTATTGCAATATATTGCCAGATGTGTCAAGACATCTGAATCTGGCCTTTCAACATGCCAAATACATGCTCAGTGGTGTCATTAGCTATGACATGAGTGAATAACTGCAGCCACCTTTTGGTGGTGAAAGAATAACACTTTTTTTTGTTAACTGCAGCCCTAATTCCTGGAATCCAATAAATATTTACTAAAGTATAAAGTCTTCCCTGTATTTTTGATACTGCTATACACATCATTCCTTTGCTATCACAGTAAGTGCTGATAATTTTAGACATTAAAATATAATTTTTCCAAAGAATTGTAGCACCTCTTCTTTTTTCTTTAAACTTGGAGCTGACCCAAGACTATAGTTCTTTAAATTTAGTTTATTTATATCATTATGAATTAAACATGTTTCTGGCAAAAAGACAACCGGAGTCTTAAATAAATTCAAATATTTAAGTAAACTTCCCCCACTTACAACTACTATTCATCCCATTTTCATTAATCAAAATATATTTTAGATGAGGCATGTTTTAACACTATAATAAGTCATATCAAATTCAGCTACAAATAATTTTCCCCTATATAAATGTGACATCTAGTTAATATCCCACCACTGCCAACAATTAAATATGACATCAAGCTAATATCCCATTGGACAGTCAACAATAATGTGATGTCCCCCAATTAAAACCTGGGTCAGTAATTAAGGAGCCTCAATCCTCACCACTGAGTCCAGTGTGGGAGTGTCACGGAAAACAATGGAGCACAGAGCATACAAGAGTAAAAGTCCACAATTTCCCTTAACAGCACAACATGAACATGCACCTTTTTTTCCTGGGACTGAACTATATACCTCTGTCCACTCCAAATGTAATCCATTATCATATATCTCAAAGCAATGTGTTCCATTTTAAGACCTTTGACTCACTCACACTCAAAATAACTTTAAATCTCACGCACTCAAACACTTATGGGAAGCCTGACACAGATTTCCAGCTGTGTCCCCTCCTCAATACAAATGGTAAATACTGCCACCAGAGTCAGACAGGTCTATATGTCCTTCAAATGGTGATCAATTATTAAAAATTAAATATCAAAATAAATAATAGCAATGACTAGAAGCAGCCAGGCATTCAAGGTGATCTGGGCAGTTTCAAACAGGTATAAGCACTCTCTAATCTCTAAAGAACACACTGATTCTCCAGCCACAATGTAAAGTAATGAAAAACATTTAATAATAAGTAAACTCATTACAAGAATGTAAATCAAAAACTTTCAATAAACATCAGAATTCAATCACCAGGAATATAAAATTAAACTGTAGAATAGAATTCCATCATCTTAGAAAAACGCTATATAAGTAACTAAACTTTCCTAATCTAACTAGAGAATACTGTCCCTGATCTAATCTAAAACATAACAGCAAGGTAAAGGCAGTCTTACAGTTTTGTTGGGTCCTTTTTCTAGGGTATCCACTGACTACAACTCTTCACTAACTGCTCAGCTAAACAGCCTCAACTGTGTTATTATAAAAATAACAGTCAGCTGTTTTAAAAAAAAATTCTTTATTCTTTTTCCTGTCAATCAGCTGTTCAAATAATCACCTAACAACAAGGAACATTCTAATAACATCACTTACTCTTCAACTGATTCTCCACAAAGTTTGTACTTTAGAATCTCCCTCACAAATATGTGCAATTAGAAATGTATCAAAACACTGACAGATTATTTAAACATTTCATCTAAACAGGGAGATACTAGATGACAGTGTTTTCATTTTCTTCAAAGTAACAGTTTGAGTTACATACAAATATAAAGAAAGAGAACAGAACTGTAGTATTTAACCATGTTTTAAAAATTGATATAGACAAGTTTAGAACCTCTATAAACTTAATATTCCCTGGGATTCATGAAGCTCGGCGCAAGGCCAGCGTTAGGCTTGCGCCGACCGTGCGGGGTGTAGATGGCACAGTAGTGCCATATGCATATTAAAGAAGGCGCGCTGCCGCCACAGCCATGTGCATAGGAAACAAGAGTGAGTGCATGGGGCATGTCGAAGTGCCGCACGGAGGCATGGAAATGTCGGCTGTTGACGTGCAACCTAAAATGCTGAATATTACAGTCTGCATGCAATAGTAATCACACCTGTCAGTGTCCGTGGATACTGAAACGTATGCAAAGCATGCAAGACAGTTCTTGCGAACACAAAATTGAGAAGCAAACACAAATGCATGCTAGCGAATATCGAGTCTCCATCCCTCGAACAAATGACATTTAAAACCGTGTGCCCGTATTCCAATGCAGTGTAGATAGTTATACCAAGTGGAAGTGAAACGTATCATGTTAGCGCACCACCAATAGTTACATCTAGCCCAATTGTCAGGGTTACCACCTGTCCCACATTGTGAGGGATAGTACACAGCTGGGCAGTTGTGTCCATACCAAAACCATTATAAATGTATAATATCTTGCAACCGTATGACATAATTATGTCCCACATCACATGTAATAGTCACATACCATAGTTATTTCCGTATGTAACATACCACATGTTACAAGAAATAGAATAAGCAATTAAATGAACCAGAAGGAGCATATAAACTGCTACAACAATAAGCTAACAAGTAGGCATAAAACAAAAGTATTATCCGTAGTACTGACCATGAGTATGTGTTGTCCTGTAGAATCTGATTTGTGTCCGGAATATATCCCATCCTGGCCATATGAAAAGGTGGCAACCCTGCCAATGGTCAGAGCATTTGGCCAAAATTCACCCATATGCGGTCCAAGCTGTTCTTGTCAGGATGTGTCAAAGGTGAACGGGTATTATCCGGGTGTACCTACCATGTCATGAAAGATAAGTATTTGCGTGTACCTATGTGTGTGATGTACAATATGTGGAAGGTCATAAATGCCTGGGTAGTCCTCACAACCATACAGGTACCTGACATATGTAGTGTATGCAATGTGTTCCCTTGTCCGTGCCATGGGCCATCAACCAAAGAAGGGATGGATGGAGTGTCTGGAATATGTGTGTGGGGGGGGGGGATAATGTTATAATCCACAAAGGTGAGACTGAGTTGGATGCACAATAGGTGAACTGGAGGTGTATGAGGGAGCAACGTGTGAATCAGAAAGAAACACAAAGAACAAACATACACATCCGCAACATCACCTGACAGGCCATACTGTAGAACACAATCACACAAACATATGAATATTAAAATGTGCGATACAAATGTACAGAACCGTCACTGGCACATACCCACAGAATGGTCTGGATGGAACTGGGCCATCCAAATGCAACACACCTGGATGCATAATTGAATACCCATCATCCCCTCTACAGCACACAACCTGCCCATTCCTGAACGTCCACCAAATCTTGCCATACTCGGGCTACTAGCTTGGCGCAGCCATATCTACACATAGTGACCACTATTCATATGTAGTAGGCAGTGTCACCCTAGGCAGTGTCAGGATTGCAAACTATGTATCCCTTGCATGTAAAACCCTATCACATTTTCGTAAATCCAAAAAAATGGACGGTTATTGGCTTGTTCAATTTTTGGATATCCCTCATGGGATAAGTATCCTGTGTAAACATCAGACTTGGTATCATGACACAATGTCCAGTCCTGTAGACATCTGGACACAAGCTGTATGTGCAGTAGTGGTTCACGAGACTGTTCAGCCTCTAGACGGTCATGCAGAACCTACGACCCAGGATTAAACACCTGCCTGTGATGCACGTCTCCCCACATGAATTATCGAGAGTATATATTGTACACAGTCGCATAGTGGCACTTGGAAATAGGGTGATTAAGGCACTGACGTAAGCAGGGTACCTCCTGACCCACTTTGTGAGGGACAGTCCCTGTTTGGGTAGGTGTATCCTGACCATGAATGATACAATGGCAAATGTCCTGTGATTGTAGGAAATAACTATGTACCATATTTCATGTAACAGTTGCCTAAAACAGTTATTTCTGGATATAAAATATGTAAATCATACAAGAAACAGAATAAGCAATTAAAGTGCTACAGGAATAGGCTCTCATTTAGGAAAATAATGAATGTTCTAAACCCCGTACTTACCGTGGGTATATGCTGACCTAAACAATCTGGTGTGTCCAGAATATATCCCATCCTGTACATATGAAATTGTGGCAACCCTACCAATGGTCAGAGCATTGGCACAATAACTGGCCAGCCTCTTAATTACTCATAAAACCAGTGACCTTTGGAGGAAAGGTGTTGAATGACACTTGAATGACTAATGACAATAATTAAGAGTAATAG